>NC_069503.1:1001099663-1001399663 GCF_027579735.1 Bombina bombina
AAAGGCCATGTTGCGGCCTTTTGTAGTGGTTTAAAAATAGATTGAGCAATATGAAGGAAGTTACATTGAATGTACAATATATTAGCTAGTAATATTGGCATACCATAATATCACTATAGATAAATATTGGTGAAATACGATTACTAGAGGAACAGGGGTAATGTTAATAGCTGTTAATCAGTATAAACCTCCATGTAATGGTTTTTGTGCCTGGAACCGCTACTATCTAATTACCAGAACATAACGTATGACTGCAAATTTGTCAAATAATTCAAGTGACATTTCAAGCATCATACATCTGATGATATTGTAATTTCAGCTATAAGCCGGCACAACATTGTCACCAGAGATTTATCATATTTAAATGTTGCCTGATTAATCAGATTTATTTGTAGACTATTTGTATCCTGAGTTTTTAATGGGAATGGTATCCTCTATTTTTATAGCACAGTAATAAGTTTTGTTTTAACACTACACTTTAGCCGTGAATCCAATAAACCAGAGTACTATTATTTTTTAGTTATGATGGCAAATGAAATGTGTTCGAGGAGGAATTATTGGTCTAACGCTTTCTTTTTCTGGTGTAATGAGTTAACTAATGCATTAAGTCACTTTTTTGAAGGGACAGTCTACCCCAAATTTTTTATTGTTTAAGCCCTTAAGGACCGCAGCACTTTTCCATTTTCTGACCGTTTGGGACCAAGGCTATTTTTACATTTTTGCGGTGTTTGTGTTTAGCTGTAATTTTCCTCTTACTCATTTACTGTACCCACACATATTATATACCATTTTTCTCTCCATGAAATGGACTTTCTAAAGATACCATTATTTGCATCATATCCTATAATTTACTATTAAAAAAATTATAACATTTGATGAAAAAAATGGAAAAATAACACACTTTTTCTATCTTTGACCCCCAAAATCTGTTACACATCTACAACCTCCAAAAAACACCCATGCTAAATAGTTTCTAAATGTTGTCCTGAGTTTAGAAATACCCAATGTTTACATGTTCTTTGCTTTTTTTGCAAGTTATAGGGCAATAAATACAAGTAGCACTTTGCTATTTCCATACCATTTGTTTTCAAAATTAGCGCTAGTTATAGTGTAAACTATACCACATATGTGAACATATATTAATACAGAGAGTAAGGCGTATGTATATGATTATATAATAAAAGATTCAGGGTTGCTGCCTCATGAGTTTCATGATACTGGAAACCGGATAAAAGCTAAATATAAAACATAAAGAAGAGACAGGGTGTAACCCCTCTAAGTGCAGTATTTTAATATAAAAAATATATTTATTTACAGTCACAAATAAAAACTCACAAGATGTGACCTCAAACAAAATTAGGTATGATAAGGGGACCTGAAAACCATATAGGTATCTCAAACGATCTCCATCAGAGTTCCGCAATGCAAAGGATCTCAGAAGTCTGGTGTATAAACATACACACACTGTGTTCCAAAGTGTTTCTTCCGATTTCCCGATGGAATCAGGTTCTCCAAAACAACCCCAAGTGTATGGGTCCAAGTGGAAGAGAGTAACGCCACACAAAACAACAAACCAGCTGTAAGCAAACAAACAATGCCGGCAACATTCAACAACTGATTAAAGTAGCGTGATAGTGTAAAGACGGTGGGCGTGGCCTTACGCGTTTCGTAGGGATTCTCCCTACTTCGTTGGAACACTGATATCTGTCAGGAATCCCTGAATATCCCTTGACATGTATATATTTTTTTTTAGTAGACAGTCCAAAGTATTGATCTAGGCCCATTTTGGTATATTTCATGCTACCATTTCACCGCCAAATGCGATCAAATAAAAAAAAATCGTTAAACTTTTCACAAAATAAAAAGCATTTTTAACCCCTTGAGTGCTAACAATGGCTCTGAGCCATCGCAGAGTTTTCCACTCAGGTGCTAACGATGGCTCAGAGCCGTCGCTAGCACTCTCCCACTTTGAGGGAGATCTGGGGGCTCCTACCCCGACGATCGGGCCTGTATAGTAACAGGCATCCCCGGGGGTTCACGTTTTGCGTGGTGATGTCACGCGCAATGACGTGATGACGTCACCACGCAACTTTATTAAAAAATCACGACAAGTATAGGGAAAGGGGGCATGTTGCATAGAAGCCTGTATCTCAGGCATCTAAGCAGCTACAGACCCCCAAGACCCACAGTTGGAAAGGTAATCGTCCAACGTTATAAGTCTTGGGGATCTGGAAAAAAAATAATTAAAAATTAAAAAACCCTCAAATAAGCTTAGCACTCAAAGGGTAATTTTTTTTTTTCCAATTGATTCTGCAGTGTTGGATCCCCTCTTAGCCCCCAACCTCGCTGATCCCCCCCCCCCATACAGCTCTATAACCCTCCCCACTCTACCTATTTGCCGCCATCTTGGGTACAGGCAGCTGTCTTCCAATACCAGTTTGCCCCTAAAATAGTGTATTTTTTTTATTTTTTTATTACATTTGATATTTTCTCTAGTGTAGCTGCCCCCCTCAATATCCTCACTCCCTTCCCAGATCCCTTGCCCAACATTCAGAGAGCCCCCCCCCCATCGCTATACAAATGTTTTTTGGGGGGGTTTTTTGTAAAAATTCGGAATATTTATTTTTTATTGACTTGCATTTTATCCAGTTAGTGCAGTGTCTGCCACGGGCGTGAGCACAATGTTATCTATATAGCTCACATGAACTAGCACTCCCCTGTTGTGAAAAGCAAATGAAAAAGCATGTGATAAAAGGCTGTCTTTAATGGCTTTTCTATCTTTTTAAACAATAACAATTCTGGTGTAGACTGTCCCTTTAAATTTCACTACTTATCATTTCAATTTCTACTAGAATGTCCCTTTGTTTGAAGTTTTGTTAAATGATCATACTGCATTTTTATTTATTTTTTTCCTTCTATTTCTACAATTAGACGCCCACCAGCAAAGCGGACCAACTTCATCAAGCACAGCATTGTCGCACCTTTCTTGTGTCCTTGGGAGCAGTTAACCGCAGAATGGGAGGCAGATGCCAAAGCTGATCCTGTGCTTTCAATATATAAGGGGAAAGAGGTAGATGAACCTGAAAGGGAAGAGGCTGAATCTTCAGAGGTGAAAAATGTGGAGTCTGAAGATACTACCTTGGAGACTTGTTTATCTGTCAATAAAGATAACGAACAAGCCCAGGAAATAAAACCTGAAACTCGCATGACTCATTTCTCTGTATTAAGGTAGGTTTATGCTCCTGCAAGGATAGAAGTAGGATTTCTAGCAATATATTAAATTATTTAAACTTCTTTATTTTTCAGAAATATTTTTGGATTGGAGAGGTTCAGCCAAAAGACTTCATTAAAGGGAACTAGAGATTAAACAGTTGGTGAAAGAGTTTCACATTGGGTGCGTTCGGCAAGCGCTGAGAGCCAGCGTACCGGGAAATTCTGCTCCAGCGATGACGTGGTGCTAGGAGACGTCACAAGTGAGGGAGCTTAGAAAAAAATGTTTGCATGCGCAAAGAGATCTGCTGCACAATAATGGAGTACTCAAATGTAATTCATATGTGAAACGCTTCTATTTGCATGCAATATTTCTAATACATCTCACATATGAATTATATATATGTACTCCATTATTGTGCAGCAGATCCCTTCGAGCATTCAAACATTTATTATAAGCTCCCTCACTTGTGAAAGAATTATTAAATTATTTATTACAACATATATATATATATATAAATTTGTAAACATGGCAACCTCCACAAGCAACACGTGTGTGTATGTGTCTATGTATGTATGTATTTGCTTGTGGAGGCTGCCATGTTTTCAAGTGTCTGAGCTTGCTCCTCTGAAAAGTTCCAACTTGCATCATCAGAGCGCTGAACGAACACCCAGCGCTGAGCTTTGAAGTCTTCACAAAACGTTTCAAGCGAGCTCTGAGTCACTTGGAGTGCTTGCCGAACGCGGCTATAATCATAAGCTCTGATCTATTTGTAATGACGAAACGTTTACTGGTTTTCAGGAGCTCTATTTCTCATTTTAAGCTGCATATTTTATTTTTCAAATTACGTATATTAAATTATTTTATCACAATGGTTACTACTTACCATGCCATTGTTTGTTTTTCTGTGCTTGCAGCTCTCTTCAGAGGCATTTTCTTATTTTAACTCTTTACAGGCACAGGTTGGAGAAACTACAATTTTTTTATACTTTGTGTCGCTATCTTTGCC
Source organism: Bombina bombina (assembly GCF_027579735.1). Taxonomy (NCBI): domain Eukaryota; kingdom Metazoa; phylum Chordata; class Amphibia; order Anura; family Bombinatoridae; genus Bombina; species Bombina bombina. The sequence goes on from NC_069503.1 coordinate 1,001,103,884, forward strand.
CCTGTGATAGGAGTAGTGAAGATTTGCAAGTTTTGATGGCTTTTTCGCTGCTGTTTCATACACTTTAGGTTAGAACACACAATAGAGTTGATGATACTGGAGGAAAAAAACAGAATGGTGATTAGTATCCGTGCCATTGTAGTTGTGCCCAGCAGTTTCATGTCCCTTTTAATCACGTCTGCACCTGAACTCACAGCTTCACAAATATAGAAAGTAATGCACTTCTTACGTTATCAAGAATTCATACACTCGTAGCTGCACTCTTTTTAGTATGTGTGCAAATAGTCCAGTTGAGCATATTATTTTGTATTAACCACCTTTTAATCATAATCATGGTGCACGTCTTCTCACTCTTTCTTCTCACTGCTTAAAGCTATTATTGCAATAAAACACTGACCTATTTGTATACCTGTTAGCATGAATATATACTTTTTTGGATCCTTTTGGATTTTCAGACTTCTTGCAGAGTAGCATATGCATCAATTTATGCATTTCTGATTCTTTTAGATAGCTGTGACTCCCACTTTTTGTATTTGGCTTCTATTTAGTACACAACCAATATTTTCATAGGTACAAATGTCACACCTGGGGCATCTTTAAAGCCCCTTTGTGTTACCAAAAGTGCTGTGATTTTCATCAGTTCTTCTTGTTCTCGAGCTAAGTTTTGAACGTTCCATTCCATTTGAACAAGATAACGCACAACATTTCTCATGTCAGATTTGGGGGCATAGATAGGTCTTTTGTTTGTTTTTGCTTAACTTTGGTAAACTTTTTTCTAGTTCACATATTGATTGGGATATCTAACTTCTATTTAAAAAATTTATATTTAGTTCTAAAAGTTTTGATGACTTTGATTTAGTAGTGAGTTTTTAACATTTTGTGCCAGACCTCTGTCTCTTATAATCAACCGTCCTCAAAATCCAAGCTATTGGGGTTATATTTCCTTAGGAAATCCAAACCAACATTCGGTATGTAGTAGAGAGTATTTTCAGAGTCTCTTAAGGATCTCTGTATCTTTTCTTATGTCTTGATATATCGGTGTTCTCCCCGGGACCTTTTTTTTTTTTTTTTTTTTTTAAAGGTTCAATTCAAGGCATAAAAGCGATACATGACAGTATAGTCTATACAGAGAAATGGGTTCTATACGTACAGCCAATACAAATTAAAAATAAACAAGGCATGCATATATGGCAGGGTTTAGAAATATTAGTACATATTTGACTTGCCAATCAGACTATATGCTTTCTAAATGACACCTGATGCCACTTTTGGACCTCCCATTACTAGATAAGCTGTAACGCTACAGAAAGCAGCCGTGAACTATAGGAGACCACTCTTGGGTTTTAAATAGTGACCCTCGATTTTCTTATGGAAGATATTATAATATGGAAACAGTCAATGTGTGTCGGCACCTATGTTGACTGGTAAGATACTGTTAAATAGCGAGTAATTCTCTCACCCCTCTCCTTGTTTAGCAATGTCCAGTGTCACTAAGCCTGACCTGTGGTGAAGCAGGAAAAACGACCCTCCGTATGTGCAAACCAGGTGCACATGGAGCTGGTCCGGCACTTGACGCTCTCACTGACCGCTCCGGTCTCCTCTGCTCAATCCACCTACGATGGCGTGTGACGTCACTGGGCAAACTTCCGGTACGCGGAACTTCTTTCTCCTCGATAGTGCTATGCGTGTACCGGCAACAGCCAAAACCGGGATCGGTGCGCTGAGGATAGCAGATGTAGCACACTGGAAACTGGTGCAACCTCGGTTCCGCAGGATAAGAATAATCAAAGTTCAAATGAGGTGCACAAACAGCCAGTTGTGAATACAAGTAATCTTTTCTTTATTGCAAGTAAAATATTCACTCCCATCAGGGATACAGGATATGCAAGTATAGTAGTGAGTGGAGGTAGCTTCACTCTAGTGACTGTCTGCTGACATGTTTCGGCTACGATTATGGCTTCATCGCCGAAACATGTCAGCAGACAGTCACTAGAGTGAAGCTACCTCCACTCACTACTATACTTGCATATCCTGTATCCCTGATGGGAGCGAATATTTTACTTGCAATAAAGAAAAGATTACTTGTATTCACAACTGGCTGTTTGTGCACCTCATTTGAACTTTGATTATTCTGATATTATAATATGGTATTGTTACTGCAAGAACTTGCAATATAGATCAATTTAACGAAAACTGAAACTATAGGGTCTATTTATCTAGGGTCAGTGAGGAGAGTTAAATCTCAAATAACACCTAAAGGGGCATTAGACTTTGGGGCCTATTTAAGAACGTGCGAGCGGACATGATCTAATATTGCATCAGCATTTATCATTGAAGCAGCAGGGTAACCTGTCCGCCCCCCTGAAAGATTTGCGGCCTATCGGCTGCTAGCAGAAAGTGTCAGTCAACCCGATCGTATTGGATCAGGTTGATTTCCGGTGATGTCTGTCCGCCACTTCAGAGCAGGCGGACAGGTTACAGAGCAGCAGTCTTTAGACCGCTGCTTCATAACATGTGTTTCTGGCGAGCCGTTCGGAGCTTGATAATTCGGCTCCTATATGTTAAAACCTAGAGGTCACCTTTAGTATAATACAATTTGAGCTATATCGGAGGAATATTAATACTCTATTTGCTGTAGATACATATATTCTGCTTAAGTATCAGTATTACCAAAACTGGCTAAACTGATCAACTTAATTAGTCTACTGACTGTAAATGTGAAAGCTTTCTAGAGTGGCCTTTAGGCACAAGATATCGGACATAAATACATATATAGCTCAGCGAAAACAAGATAGGCTCTGAATATTCTTTGAGGATAATGAAAATTAAATAATCTAGTATACCTTATATGATCTGACATAGCCTATTTTATATCTCCAGTTACCAACCTGTGTCGAGTATTACCCTTCATATATACTAAAAAATGTATCTCTCCACCAGAAGACTAAAAATAGAAAAGGCAAAGTATACTGCTCATTCTCAGCCGCAGACAAAGCAAGGCTACTTTAGTGCTATAGGTACTATAAAATGCTGTTAGTAAGTTTTGTCACACATAAAATGCCATTAGTGTCCCTAATTAATTAACCTCCCTATATAGCTGACTAGGAATATAAAGACAATATTCAGGATAGCAAATAAAATGTACAGCTGCCTTTCTAGTTAGTTTAGAACAAAAGTTGTCCCATCTTACTATAATTAGATATGTGTCTACTTTACACTTAATAGGTCTAAGGTTGTGTGTCGCTGTTAACATGTAAGTAAGATGTTATTTACAAACAGACCGAAAGAGGGATAAGAACTAATTTCAGGTTAGCCAAATCTTCAAGAATAACACAACATTCAAACATTACATCAGTTATGGGCTAAAATTTTGTATAAGGTCTTTTAGAGTGCAGTATTAATGAACATAGTATCTACTGGCTTAGATAATATAGTTATGTGTAGGCAAAATTAGACCTTTTGTACATAAAGTAGCTCCTGTCCGGTCCATATATCACAGCTCTCAAGTCCTTAATAACTCCGGTATATGAGCCGTCATAAAAGGGTATATGAGTCTGTGTAAATCGTTGCTGTATCTGATAAAACCACTGACTTGCCACAGAGGGTTATTATATCTAATGTTGAATTGTCAAAGTAGGCGTAGGGGTACTAAAGAGACCATGTGTCTTGCCAATTACAGGGATTCACCCATTGCCAATTTTATGAAATAAAGTTGCTGCTGCCCAGCATAGAAAATGCTTGATAGCCTTGAATCCCGTAGCTGTTTTTACCGAAGGTGTTGCCCTAGTTACCTTTATTGCAATCAACGCAGGTTTTGTAGCGGTGTCGCCGCAGCCGACTCAGTAGTCAAGACATCCAACAGCACAGATCTGTAGGCGGCATGGACACATCTCTTCAAAATTAACACCGAACTCAAAGCTGAACCAAATTCCGTGCTGCTGAAGCTCTCCTCTTGATTTGGCTAGGGTGTCAGCTCTCTGCTCCAACCTTGTAAGTAACTTAGTCACTGTAGTGCTATCACTCTCTGAAGGGTCACCCCTCTGTTCCTGGTAAAAGCTAATATCTCGCTCCTGGGGTTCGGCCGCATTCCCCATAGTGCAAGTAGTGCTAGAAAGCAGGAGATCCTTCAAACTGTAGTGGTTGATTGGAACCGCAATTGTGTCATCCAAGTCATGGGATCACACAATGAATATGGTTCAGAGCCGTAGCAGCACCAGAGCCTTTTTCCATGTATTGCCTCAGGTGTGGGGATATCAAAACACTTATCCAAAGGATTAGTAGTGTTTCTTAGGCAATCAATCTTTTGTAGCATTGAGTCCTCAAAATCAGAGAAGATAGCATGTATTACTGTAGATATAGTCTCCATATTGAAAATTCGTAGTGCTAGAAAATGTAGTAGCTCACAGTTTTATTCTTCAGCATAAATAGCTGGTTAGCCTGACACGTCAGGAAAATGGGGGGTAGATGAAGATCTAGGCCGTTAACAGGCCTCCACTGCGTACCTCATCTATTCTGGTCGGCTTGGCAGAGTTCATAAATAAAAGTTCCTGGAAGCTGTGTCCCGGGTATTAAACTTCTCAATGTCACTTAAGAAAGACTTCGCTAGCAGGATTAAGGAGCGCAGTAAACAGCGGATTTATTAACTCCTGTATTCTGCTGTAACTAAAAGGCTATCATCTGGGTCACTGGTTGGACCCGCCCCCCTCCCCACGACCTTTTTAACTGGTGCACCAGCTGGCTGATTTTAAAGACCACCCAGCTAAACTTTTATCTGATATTAAGTTACAATTATCTAATGTTAAAAATGTAAAATTTGTATTGCACAAATTATCATGAAATACATTTATATTACATTATGCAATTTAACTTGCCACCCGGCTGACAACATTTATAGAACACTGTATATAATGCTTCAGTTCTTCATATTTAAACAAGCCTCCTAAAACCCTCAAACCTTTCATCTTGCATTTCTTTTTGGGATAGTAAGCTGCCCTCTCATCACTGAATGGTTTGTTAAGGGGGCATTGTACTCTAAAAAGTTTCCCCTTAAAAGTCAACTCAAGTTAAAACAAACTTTCATGATTTAGATAGAGCTTGAAGTTTTAAGACGCTTTCCAATTTACTTCCATTTAAATATTTTCTCAGTGTATTTATATACACACTTTCTGGGGAACATGTGCACAAGCTCACAGGGTATACGTATACTAGTCTGTGATTGGCTGATAACTGTCACATGATACAGGGGACAGAAAATGGGAGAAAAAAATATACTGCTTTGAAATTGAGAAAATGTTATTACATTGTCTTTTTATTATGCAGTTATACTGCAATTTAGTGGCATTTTGTGTTCGCAATGACTTGTTATACAAGCCGCAGAATATACAATGTTTGTTTTATTTTGAAGATTAAATAGATGTTGTTGCTGAGTGTACCCTCAACCCATTGAAAATAGGCTGATCCTAAAAAAATCGCAGACTTTTTATTTTTCTAATGACACAATGAGTCCACGGATCATCTAATTACTATTGGGAATATCACTCCTGCCCAGCAGGAGTCAGCAAAGAGCACCACAGCAAAGCTGTTAAATATCACCTCCCTTCCCTCCAACCCCAGTCATTCGACCGAAGTAAAGGAGAGAAAGGAAGCAACAAGGTGCAGAGGTGTCTGAAGTTTGTAACATACCAACAACCTGTCTAAAGAACAGGGCGGGCCATGTCAAGAAAGGAGATATCACCTCCCTTCCCTCCAACCCCAGTCATTCTCTTTGCCTACGTTAGAGCAAGGAAGTGGTAAAGTTAGGTGTCATTAAAAGATTCCTCAAGCAAGATTTTTTTTTTTTAAGTAGTGCAAGATTGTGCTGCTTTGTTCTAGGGTGTAGCCGTAGTCCATATCAGTCTCTTCAGTAGAGCAGTGGTGGCTTTAGAGCAATGGGAACTTGTGGGACATAATTCTCACTGCGCCTCCCATGTAGTTTATGCTGCCCTAATTCTGAAAGCCTGAGTAAGATTACTCAGTCTTTATTTTTCCACAGGTCCATGTGAGGGAGAAGACCTCTCAAACCTAGTGAGCTACCTTGCTGCCTGGCAGATTTATGAGGTAAGTGCTGACTTTATTATTTCTGGGACTAGTAAAATAAAAAGGACTTTATTCATTATGGGACATATATTCCTCTATACAGTATATTTGAGGGGATTTATGTAGGCAGTGTATTTTGGCAGGCACTGGGGCTGAGGAGGTTAAAAAGGCTCAGTTTTAATGTCGTTTCACTGCTCCCGGCGGCTTGACTTTAAAATATGCCGACCGGGAGATTAATTTTTTAGATGCCCACGATGGGCGGAGCTAACAGGCCGCAGTTTGTGTTGCGCGCCACTTTTGCTTTCACTTCCTGTGACCGAATTAGCAGTCAGTCAGGATAACGCATATTTATACTCAAGGCATGCGTTTTTGGGACCGGACAGCGTTTTATTGTTGTGCAGGCCGAGTTCCGGATCTTTTGCTGAGGGGAATTCTAGCCGGTGTCAGCAGGGCAGGTAGGCACCTCAGCAAAGCTAAGCTGAGGTGTAGAGGTGATCAACAGTACTTGTGTAGCACTATTTAGTCCTTTACTACAAAAAATAAATAAAAAAGTTACGTTTTAAAATTTAAAGAGACAGTAACGTTTTTTCTGTTTTAATTTTTATTGAAAAATGTAAGCCTTTTATTTGGTAATTTGTTCCATTGTGAGTCAGAATGGACCAAGAGGCCCTGCAAAATGTCACTTGTTCTTTGTTTTGATGCCAATGTGGAACCACCAATCCCTTTCTGTTCCTCATGTATTGAGAGAACTTTAAATTATAGGGATAGACTTAAGGTGGATGCTGTTCAGGAGTCTAATGACGATGTTCAATATATGCCGCAGCTTTTTCCTCAAGCGTCCCAACTTTATCGCCCACACATACTGTGCCCTGCGCTTCCTCTCTAACTCCCCCTGGAGTTACGTTGCAAGACATTGCTTCTCTCATGTCCTCTGTGGTTCCTGATGCGTTGTCTGCTTTTCCCATGCTGCAGGGAAAGCGCAAGAGGAAAAATAAACATTCAGTAAGTGAGGTTACTGATGCAGTTGTTGCTATTTTGAATGCCCCCTCCCAGAAGCCTAAGGAGGAGGATACTTCAGTAGCATCTGAGGGTGAAATCTCAGATTCTGACAGTGTAATTCCTCCTGCTGATATTGAAGTTGTATCTTTCAGGTTTAAGCTAAAACACCTCCGTCTGTTACTTAAGGAGGTTTTAGCTACACTGGACGACAGCGTCACCACGGTCATAGTTAATCCTAAAAAAAATCCAGTAAGCTAAACAAATATTTTGATGTACCTTCCATGGTGGAGGTTTTTCCTGTACCAGATTGAGCTTCTGAGATCATTGCTAAGGAATGGGAGAGACCGGGTATCCCTTTTTCTCCATCCCCTATATTTATAAAGATGTTTCCCATAGCGGACTCTATCAAGGAGTCTTGGCAAACAGTACCCAAGGTGGAAGGGGCAATTTCCACTCTGGCTAAGAGGACTACTATCCCCATAGAGGATAGTTGTGCTTTTAAGGATCCTATGGACAAAAAATTGGAGGGGTTACTCAGGAAGATGTATGTACACCAGGGTTTACAATGGCAACCTGCAGTGTGCATTGCTACCGTCACTAGTGCCGTGACATACTGGTTTGATGCGTTGCCTGATTCTATTAGGACAGACGCTCCCCTTGAAGAGATCCTGGATAGGATAAAGGCCCTTAAGTTGGCCAATTCCTTTATTACGGATGCTTCCCTACAGGTTATTAAACTGGGAGCAAAGATTTCGGATGTGTCATCTAAGTCTAAACTTTTGGCGATTCCTTACAAGGGAAAGACCTTGTTTGGACCGGGTTTGACGGAAATAATTTCTGACATTACTGGAGGAAAGGGCTATTTCCTCCCTCAGGATAAGAGAAATAAACAAAAGGGGAGTAATTTTCATTCCTTTCGAAATTTCAAGGGAAATCCTTCCACTCCCTCTTCCAAGCAGGAGCATTCCAAGCCTTCCTGGAGACCCAATCAGTCTTGGAACAAGGGAAAACAATCCAAAAAGCCTGCTATTGAATCAAAAACGGCATGAAGAGCCTGCCCCTGATCCGGGACCGGATCATGTGGGGGGCAGACTTTACTTCTTCACTCAGGCTTGGGTTCGAGATGTTCAGGATCCTTGGGCGGTCCTCATTGCACCGGTGTGGGCCTCGCAGGATTTGGTATGCAGATCTGGTGGACATGTCATCTCTTCCACCTTGGAGACTTCCGTTGAGGAAGGACCTTCTACTTCAAGGGCCCTTCCTTCATCCAAATCTAGTTTCTCTGAAGCTGACTGCTTGGAGATTAAACGCTTAATTTTATCCAAGCGTGGATTTTCGGAATCGGTCATTGAGACCATGAATAAGGCTCGTAAACCTGTGACTAGAAAGATTTTACATAAGATATGGGGTAAATATCTGTATTAGTGTGAATCCAAAGGCTACTCTTGGAGTAGTTATGATTCCTAGAATTCTGTCCTTTCTCCAAGAGGGTTTGGAGAAGGGATTATCGGCAAGTTCCCTAAAGGGTCAAATATCTGCCTTGTCTATTTTGTTACATAAACGTCTGGCGCACGTACCAGACGTGCAATCGTTTTGTCAGGCCTTGGTCAGGATCAGGCCTGTGTTCAAACCAATTACTCCTCCCTGGAGTCTTAATTTAGTTCTTCAAGGGACTCCGTTTGAGTTTATGCTTTCTTTAGATATAAAGTTGTTATCTTGGAAAGTTTTGTTTCTTGTTGCTATTTCATCTGCTCGTAGAGTGTCAGAGCTCTCGGCATTACAGTCTCCTTACCTTATTTTTCATTCGGATAAGGTAGTTCTACGTACCAATTTAGGGTTTCTCCCTAAAGTAGTTTCTGACCGTCAGTCTTCAGCTCTGTTTGTGGTATTCTCTGGGAAACGTAAGGAACAGAAAGCTACGGCTACTTCTTTCTTTGTGGCTGAAGAGTATTATTCGCTTTGCCTATGAAACTGCTGGACAGCAGCCTCCTGAGAGAGTTACGGCTCATTCTACAAGGGCTGTTTCCTCTTCCTGGGCATTCAAAAATGAATCTTCTGTGGAACAGATTTGCAAGGCTGCAACTTGGTCCTCTCTTCACACTTTTTCAAAATCTTTAAAATTTGACACTTTTGCCTCGGCTGAGACCGCTTTTGGGAGAAAGGTTCTTTAAGCAATGGTGCCTCCCTGTCTTGTCCCTCCCTTATCTGTGTACTCTAGCTTGGGTATTGATTCCCAATAGTAATTAATGATCCGTGGACTCATTGTGTCATTAGAAAGAAAACAAAATTCATGCTTACCTGATAAATGTATTTATTTCTTGACACAATGAGTCAACGACCCGCCCTGTTCTTTAGACAGGTTGTTGGTATGTTATAAACTTCAGACACCTCTGCACCTTGTTGCTTCCTTTCTCTCCTTTACTTCGGTCGAATGACTGGGGTTGGAGGGAAGGGAGGTGATATTTAACAGCTTTGCTGTGGTTCTCTTTGCGGCCTCCTGCTGGGCAGGAGTGATATTCCCAATAGTAATAGATGATCCGTGGACTCATCGTGTCAAAGAAATAAATGTATCAGGTAAGCATAAATTTAGATTTTTCTTTTTCTCTCTCCATACATTAAAGCCTAATTTTCTTCTCTCTGTACACAATGGACAGTACTTTCTGAAAAACAGATTGTATCACTGGGAACACATTTAAAGCAGATAAAGAAGAGAATATTTTTTTTTGTTTGTGTTCTTTTGCACTTGATGGTGCTGTTAAATGATAAAAATGTAATGGAATCCGTATTATGGATATGAGTTTCTATGTATGTATGTGTATATATGTGCATATATACAGTTTTCTCCACAGAAAATGTTGCCAGCCGGATGGTATTATAAAAGTAGCTGGTGAGGGCAGTATGATACTTTCTAATATTATAACTTTTTCTGCTATCCAAAGCACAAATTTAATTGCATAATTTAACACATAAACTTATTTAAAGGGACACTCGAGTCAAAATTAAACTTCATGATTCAGATACAGCATGCAATTTTTAAACAACTTTCCAATTTACTTCCATTAACAAAATGTGCACAGTCTTTTAATATTTATACTTTTTTAATCACCAGCTCCTACTGAGCATTTGCACAGAGTTCACAGCATATACGTATATGCATTTGTGATTGGCTGATGGCTGTCACATGATATACAAGGGGAGTGGAAATAGACATAACTTTGCAATTTATTTAAAAAAAAAAAAAATCTACTAATTTGAAGTTCAGTGCTATTGCATTGTCTTCTTATCATGCATTTGTTGATTATGCAAATCTGTTGTATTGACTGGTCCTTTAATGATTATTTGTACAAAACAACATTGAAAAATGTTAGCTAATTTTAGCTTAGTATTGGCTAACCCACGTAGCATACCCATTATCCCAAAAGACTTGTATATATACGTCATTCAGTACTTTGCCTATCGTACAGCATTACTTGTATATAGTTTGAGCTGCTGGAATTCCTCAGCTCCAGACATCTGCCTGCACATGGAACCGGATCTGTACTCTGGTTCCATATGAATGCAGATGCCTGATCGTTAGTGATACTTCCAGCTGGAGGTGTGCAAAGGGAGGCATGTGGGAGTGGGAGGTGCCCTACGCTACAGAAATTATTTTTTTGAGGCAGGGATGGGAAGCTACACTACAGAAATTATAATTACAGCTGCCAGTACCAAAGATGTCCATCAGTAGTAAGAGGGGGGAGGGTTAAAGAGCTGTTTGGGGGAGGGGATCAGAGTGGTGGGAGGGTTGAGGAGTGATCACTACACTGTGAGGACAATAATAATAAAAACAATTTAAATAAAAAAATGATCTAAACTGCATAGTGGCAGATCTTCTGCCAGTACCAAAGATGGTGGTGACCAGTGGGCCGTGAGGGAGGGATAAAGAGCTGTTTGGGAGGGATCAGGAAGTGGTAGGTGTCAGGTGGGAGGGCAATCTCTACTCTGAATCAAAATTGTAACTTAACAAGCTAACTGATTAACCCATTCACTGCAAGGAATTTCACGTAAGGTGCGTAGCTGGAATTAGCGGCATTCTATTTGCCAAAAAGCAATGGCAAAGCTATGCATGTCTGCTATATCTGAACAAAGGGGATCCCAGAGAAACTTTTATAACCATTTGTCATATGACTGCAGTAGTTGTGTTTAAATAATTTCAGCGGGAAATCCAAAGTTTGCGAAATAGTTGACATTTTTTTTTTTAATATGATCTTATCTGACTGTCAAATAGTGGCATCAAATATACCAAACTAAGCCAAGATCAATACCTTGGGTTGTCTACTTTAAAAATATATAGTTTTCATTGGTAAATAAGATTTATAACAAAAATGCTAAAAATTCTTCGGTACCTTGGGCAAGTTATTCTCTGAAATTCCCCGTAGGGGTTAAAAATGTCAATGAAAGAACACTGATGTATCTAGATCTATACATCTGTGTGTATTTAATTCTAGCAGTCATATATATGTTGTATAGCATAAGCATACACTAATGTTAGTAAAATGAAGATTTGTGACTATAAACATAGATTGTGTTACTTATTGGTAAACCTCTTTGTTTAGAGTAGCAGTAAATTAAATCTGAGATTTTCTAGACAGTGCAAGTTCCTGACCTTGTGTGTTCTGCTTTATCTCTGGATGCAAAGAGACCCCTGTCTTTCTTGTGTTTGGTTCCCATGCACGGCACATACTTTCCTTGTTTTCTGGTGTTTTTTTGCGGATGGATTGGAAATGTGTTTTCATAATATATGTTGCTGGTGCCATGCAGGCTTTTCTGAATTTCTCTAAATGCATAGAAGTGCAGTGGCTAGAAAACTCTTCTCCTGCATTACATGCAAAATGTCCTTCAAATGAGAGGAATCTGGTACTCTTAAAGGACCAGTAAATACAGTAGATTTGCGCAATCAACAATGCATGATAATAAGACAATGCAATAGCACTTAGAAAACAAATCTACTTCTCAGTTGAAGTTTAGCCTGACAAATTTCAAAGTTATGTCTATTTCCACTCTCATTGCATCATGTGACAGCCATCAGCCAATCACACATGCATAAACATATATTCTGTGAATTCTTGCACATGCTCAGTAGTAGATAGTAACTCAAAACATGTAAATATAAAAAGACTGTGCACATTTTGTTAATGGAAGTAAATTGGAAAGTTGTTTACAATTTCATGCTCTATCTTAATCATGAAAGCTTAATTTTGACTCAAGTGTCTCTTTAATATGCAGGTGATCACCATAAAAAATGGCAATTACCTGTTCACTAAACATCATGAAGTTTTTGGATGTGTAGCAACTCCTATACCACTTAGAGGTCTGTGTAACTCCTTAGGTTGCAGGCAATTAGGGAATGGCAACTAGCCGCACCACACAACACCTTGGAAGTTATTTTATCAAGGTGGCAGGGCTGTTGCAAAGCCTTTATCTTCCACTCTGATTTACCTAGAGAGCATGAGATGCCCCTAATTTGAGTCCCCTCTTTTGAAAAGGGAGTCCATGATCCTCTAATATAAATGCTACTGTCTTAACAATACCAAGCCCATTTAACAGCATTAATCCGATTTTATATCTCATGATTAAGGGCCTTTGGGCTTGAAGTGCTGTTTGATTTTGTTTTGACCTCTTAATATAATAATCATATTTTGACCCTTGTGGCTGGACTTGTTTTTTACATATGTGAATAAGGGACAGGCCTTCCCTGTCCAAGCCTACAGGTGTGGATATACTGTCTGGTCATTTTCATTTTAGTGAGCAGTCATATTAATTACTTGACTTTAACTCCCATGCACATTTTGTTGTTAATGTTTGGGCTTCTAGATCCTGGTTAATGGGGATATTCTATTAATAAATTGTCATACTTTTTTTACACTCCCCCACTTCTCTCGTTTCTTTCATGTAATTAGCAAGAGTCCATGAGCTAGTGACGTATGGGATATACATTCCTACCAGGAGGGGCAAAGTTTCCCAAACCTCAAAATGCCTATAAATACACCCCTCACCACACCCACAAATCAGTTTTACAAACTTTGCCTCCTGTGGAGGTGGTGAAGTAAGTTTGTGCTAGATTCTACGTTGATATGCGCTCCGCAGCAGGTTGGAGCCCGGTTTTCCTCTCAGCGTGCAGTGAATGTCAGAGGGATGTGAAGAGAGTATTGCCTATTTGAATTCAATGATCTCCTTCTACGGGGTCTATTTCATAGGTTCTCTGTTATCGGTCGTAGAGATTCATCTCTTACCTCTCTTTTCAGATCGACGATATACTCTTATATATACCATTACCTCTACTGATTCTCGTTTCAGTACTGGTTTGGCTTTCTACTACATGTAGATGAGTGTCCTGGGGTAAGTAAGTCTTATTTTTGTGACACTCTAAGCTATGGTTGGGCACTTTTATATAAAGTTCTAAATATTTGTGTTTAAACATTTATTTGCCTTGATTCAGGATGTTCAATATTCCTTATTTCAGACAGTCAGTTTCATTATTTGGGATAATGCATTTGAATAATCAATTTTTCTTACCTTAAAATTTGACTTTTTTCCCTGTGGGCTGTTAGGCTCGCGGGGGCTGAAAATGCTTCATTTTATTGCGTCATTCTTGGCGCGGACTTTTTTGGCGCAAAATTTTTTTTTATTATTTCCGGCGTCTTACTTGTCGCCGGAAGTTGCGTCATTTTTTACATTTTTGCGCCAAAAATGTTGGCGTTACCGGATGTGGCGTCATTTTTGGCGCTAAAAGCATTTAGGCGCCAAATAATGTGGGCGTCTTTTTTGGCGTCAAAAAATCTGGGCTTCATTTTTGTCTCCACATTATTTAAGTCTCATTGTTTATTGCTTCTGGTTGCTAGAAGCTTGTTCACTGGCATTTTTTCCCATTCCTGAAACTGTCATTTAAGGAATTTGATCAATTTTGCTTTATATGTTGTTTTTTCTTTTACATATTGCAAGATGTCTCAGATTGAGCCTGAATCAGAAGATACTTCTGGAAAATCGCTGCTTGATGCTGGATCTACCAAAGCTAAGTGTATTTGCTGTAAACTTATGGTATCTGTTCCTCCAGCTGTTGTTTGTAATGAATGTCATGACAAACTTGTTAATGCAGATAATATTTCCTTTAGTAATGTTACATTACCTGTTGCTGTTCCATCAACATCTAATACTCCTGTTCCTGTTAACATAAGAGATTTTGTTTCTAAATCCATTAAGAAGGCTATGTCTGTTATTCCTCCTTCTAGTAAACGTAAAAGGTCTTTTAAAACTTCTCATTTTTCAGATGAATTTTTAAATGAACATCATCATTCTGATTCTGATAATGATTCCTCTGGTTCAGAGGATTCTGTTTCAGAGATTGATGCTGATAAATCTTCATATTTATTCAAAATGGAATTTATTCGTTCTTTACTTAAAGAAGTCTTAATTGCATTAGAAATAGAGGATTCTGGTCCTCTTGATACTAAATCTAAACGTTTAAATAAGGTTTTTAAATCTCCTGTAGTTATTCCAGAAGTTTTTCCTGTCCCTGATGCTATTTCTGAAGTAATTTCCAGGGAATGGAATAATTTGGGTAATTCATTTACTCCTTCTAAACGTTTTAAGCAATTATATCCTGTGCCATCTGACAGATTAGAGTTTTGGGACAAAATCCTTAAAGTTGATGGGGCTATCTCTACTCTTGCTAAACGTACTACTATTCCTACGGCAGATAGTACTTCCTTTAAGGATCCTTTAGATAGAAAAATTGAATCCTTTCTAAGAAAAGCTTACTTATGTTCAGGTAATCTTCTTAGACCTGCTATATCTTTAGCGGATGTTGCTGCAGCTTCAACTTTTTGGTTGGAAGCTTTAGCGCAGCAAGTGACAGATCATGATTCTCATAGCATTGTTAATCTTCTTCAACATGCTAATAATTTTATTTGTGATGCCATCTTTGATATCATTAGGGTTGATGTCAGGTATATGTCTCTAGCTATTTTAGCTAGAAGAGCTTTATGGCTTAAAACTTGGAATGCTGATATGTCTTCCAAGTCAACTTTGCTTTCCCTTTCTTTCCAGGGTAATAAATTATTTGGTTCACAGTTGGATTCCATTATTTCAACTGTTACTGGGGGGAAAGGAACATTTTTACCACAGGATAAAAAATCTAAAGGTAAATTTAGGTCTTCTAATCGTTTTCGTTCCTTTTGTCACAATAAGGAACAAAAGCCTGATCCTTCCCCTACAAGAGCGGTATCAGTTTGGAAACCATCTCCAGTCTGGAATAAATCCAAACCTTTTAGAAAGCCAAAGTCAGCTCCCAAGTCAACATGAAGGTGCGGCCCTCATTCCAGCCCAGCTGGTAGGGGGCAGATTACGATTTTTCAAAGAAATTTGGATCAATTCGATTCACAATCTTTGGATTCAGAACATTGTTTCACAAGGGTACAGAATAGGCTTCAAGATAAGGCCTCCTGCAAGAAGATTTTTTCTTTCCCGTGTCCCAGTAAATCCAGTGAAGACTCAAGCATTTCTGAAATGTGTTTCAGATCTAGAGTTAGCTGGAGTAATTGTGCCAGTTCCAGTTCTGGAACAGGGGCTGGGGTTTTACTCAAATCTCTTTATTGTACCAAAGAAGGAGAATTCCTTCAGACCAGTTCTGGATTTAAAAATTTTGAATCATTATGTAAGGATACCAACATTCAAAATGGTAACTATAAGGACTATTCTGCCTTTTGTTCAGCAAGGGCATTATATGTCCACAATAGATTTACAGGATGCATATCTGCATATTCCGATTCATCCAGATCACTATCAGTTTCTGAGATTCTCTTTCCTAGACAAGCATTACCAGTTTGTGGCTCTGCCGTTTGGCCTAGCAACAGCTCCAAGGATTTTTACAAAGGTTCTCGGTGCCCTTCTGTCTGTAATCAGAGAACAGGGTATTGTTGTATTTCCTTATTTGGACGATATCTTGGTACTTGCTCAGTTTTCACATTTAGCAGAATCTCATACGAATCGACTTGTATTGTTTCTTCAAAAACATGGTTGGAGGATCAATTTACCAAAAAGTTAATTGATTCCTCAGACAAGGGTAACCTTTTTAGGTTTCCAGATAGATTCAGTGTCCATGACTCTGTCTCTGATAGACAAGAGACGTCTAAAATTGGTTTCAGCTTGTCGAAACCTTCAGTCTCAATCATTCCCTTCGGTAGCCTTATGCATGGAAATTCTAGGTCTTATGACTGCTGCATCGGACGCGATCCCCTTTGCTCGTTTTCACATGCGACCTCTTCAGCTTTGTATGCTGAACCAGTGGTGCAGGGATTATACAAAGATATCTCAATTAATATCTTTAAAACCGATCGTACGACACTCTCTCACGTGGTGGACAGACCACCATCGTTTAGTTCAGGGGGCTTCTTTTGTTCTTCCAACCTGGACTGTGATTTCAACAGATGCAAGTCTGACAGGTTGGGGAGCTGTTTGGGGGTCTCTGACAGCACAAGGGGTTTGGGAATCTCAGGAGGTGAGATTACCAATCAACATTTTGGAACTCTGTGCAATTTTCAGAGCTCTTCAGTCATGGCCTCTTCTAAAGAGAGAGTCGTTCATTTGTTTTCAGACGGACAATGTCACAACCGTGGCATATGTCAATCATCAAGGAGGGACTCACAGTCCTCTGGCTATGAAAGAAGTATCTCGAATACTGGTATGGGCGGAATCCAACTCCTGTCTAATTTCTGCGGTTCATATCCCAGGTATAGACAATTGGGAAGCGAATTATCTCAGTCGCCAAACGTTACATCCGGGCGAATGGTCTCTTCACCCAGAGGTATTTCTTCAGATTGTTCAAATGTGGGGACTTCCAGAAATAGATCTGATGGCTTCCCATCTAAACAAGAAACTTCCCAGGTATCTGTCCAGATCCAGGGATCCTCAGGCGGAGGCAGTGGATGCATTGTCACTTCCTTGGAAGTATCATCCTGCCTATATCTTTCCACCTCTAGTTCTCCTTCCAAGAGTGATTTCCAAGATTCTAAAGGAGTGCTAGTTTGTTCTGCTGGTGGCTCCAGCATGGCCTCACAGGTTTTGGTATGCGGATCTTGTCCGGATGGCCACTTGCCAACCGTGGACTCTTCCATTAAGACCAGACCTTCTATCGCAAGGTCCTTTTTTCCATCAGGATCTCAAATCCTTAAATTTGAAGGTATGGAGATTGAACGCTTGATTCTCAGTCATAGAGGTTTCTCTGACTCAGTAATTAATACTATGTTACAGGCTCGTAAATCTGTATCTAGGAAGATATATTATCGAGTCTGGAAGATTTACATTTCTTGGTGTTCTTCTCATCATTTTTTCTTGGCATTCTTTTAGAATTCCTAGAATTTTACAGTTTCTTCAGGATGGTTTGGATAAAGGTTTGTCTGCAAGTTCCTTGAAAGGACAAATCTCTGCTCTTTCTGTTCTTTTCCACAGAAAGATTGCTAGTCTTCCTGATATTCATTGTTTTGTACAGGCTTTGGTTCGTATAAAACCTGTTATTAAGTCAATTTCTCCTCCTTGGAGTTTGAATTTGGTTCTTGGGGCTCTTCAAGCTCCTCCGTTTGAACCTATGCATTCGCTGGACATTAAATAACTTTCTTGGAAAGTTTTGTTTCTTTTGGCCATCTCTTCTGCTAGAAGAGTTTCTGAATTATCCGCTCTTTCTTGTGAGTCTCCTTTTCTGATTTTTCATCAGGATAAGGCGGTGTTGCGGACTTCTTTTAAATTTTTACCTAAGGTTGTGAATTCTAACAACATTAGTAGAGAAATTGTGGTTCCTTCATTGTGTCCTAATCCTAAGAATTCTAAGGAAAAATCTTTGCATTCTTTGGATGTAGTTAGAGCTTTGAAATATTATGTTGAAGCTACTAAAAATTTCCGAAAGACTTCTAGTCTATTTGTTATCTTTTCCGGTTCTAGGAAAGGTCAGAAGGCTTCTGCCATTTCTTTGGCGTCTTGGTTAAAGTCTTTGATTCATCATGCTTATGTCGAGTCGGGTAAAGCTCCGCCTCAAAGGATTACAGCTCATTCTACTAGGTCAGTTTCTACTTCCTGGGCGTTTAGGAATGAAGCTTCGGTTGATCAGATTTGCAAAGCAGCAACTTGGTCTTCTTTGCATACTTTTACTAAATTCTACCATTTTGATGTGTTTTCTTCTTCTGAAGCAGTTTTTGGTAGAAAAGTACTTCAGGCAGCTGTTTCAGTTTGAATCTTCTGCTTATAATTTCAGTTTTTTTCATTATAAGATTTAAACTTTGTTTTGGGTGTGGATTATTTTCAGCGGAATTGGCTGTCTTTATTTTATCCCTCCCTCTCTAGTGACTCTTGCGTGGAAGATCCACATCTTGGGTAGTCATTATCCCATACGTCACTAGCTCATGGACTCTTGCTAATTACATGAAAGAAAACATAATTTATGTAAGAACTTACCTGATAAATTCATTTCTTTCATATTAGCAAGAGTCCATGAGGCCCACCCTTTTTTTGTGGTGGTTATGATTTTTTTGTATAAAGCACAATTATTCCAATTCCTTATTTTTTATGCTTTCGCACTTTTTTCTTATCACCCCACTTCTTGGCTATGCGTTAAACTGATTTGTGGGTGTGGTGAGTGGTGTATTTATAGGCATTTTGAGGTTTGGGAAACTTTGCCCCTCCTGGTAGGAATGTATATCCCATACGTCACTTGCTCATGGACTCTTGCTAATATGAAAGAAATGAATTTATCAGGTAAGTTCTTACATAAATTATGTTTTTCTTTTTTTAGGTAGAAAACTGATATAGAATATTAAACTTTGGTGTTTTGAGAGGTGAATTCATGTGAAATTTGGAGATATTAAATATTTATTTGCCAAAAAAAAACATTTTTGTGTTCTATGTAAGAGGTTTTGTGGCATTGTTTGTTATTTCAGCAAATTTTCAGATTTTTTTTTAAAAAAAGTTGGCCACTGAAAAATAGGATGTGGCTAAAAACTATTAAGAACTGGGGAGCGTGTCCAAGCAGCTACTCTTGAGAGGTCGCATTTCCTGGAGCTCCAGAGGATCACCTAACAATCCGGCGATTATAGGCACCTATTCACAGCATACATGAAAGAAAATTACATCCCCTAACAGCACATATAGAGTGGATTAGATAAATATCAAAAGTGCTGTATTTATCAGTCTGGAGCCATGGAACGGACATCTGAGGCTTACAGCAGCGGCTCTGCTAGGCTACGAACCCCCACCCCTGATATCCAGTTTATATTGCCACTTCTGGACTAAAGTCCATAAGATACTTCTATTATAATATCCACAACTAATTATGCTACAATGTCTTGAACTAATAATAAACTGGTGCCAACAATAATGGCAACCACTGAGAACTTTATTTACATTTGAGAGATGGTGCTCAGTACATTTTCTGGAGCAGAAAAAGCAGACGATTGAGGCGGTAGCTGATACTGAGGATCGTTATAGCACATTGCTTAACCCAAGTTTTGATGTTTGCACGCTTCATGAGGCTGTCTCTGGTTTGTGTAGAGAACCTATACAAAACCCAAGTACTGCTTCACCTGCATGCAATTAATCAATATCAAATGCTGTATCTACTCATCCAAATAGCGCAGCCTTCTCATTTGGACAAGGTGGGTGTCACATCGCTACCTCGAGACACAATGCCAAAATTGCAGTGAGATTGTGGCCGCCTAAAGGGAGATTTGTCTCATGAACGTTGGAAAAAAAGGTCTACATAATGCAGACCGATCTAGTGGCACCAAATCTCCTCATATGATCTGCAATACAAAATAGTCCTATTTTGAAAGCACAGGCCAGTGTACGACTGTGCACGCACACACATACACACCCATAAACAGACCCAGAAGGGGTTTTGGTAATCTGGATAAACTGCTGATGGGACATTCTTATCTTTTTCAGGGGAATATTTGTGAGTTATGTTCCTCATCTGATAATGCTGCATGTGGATCAGCATATTATAACCCTCTAAGTCTTTAGGAACTCAGAAGATCTATATACATTCCCCTTTGAGTACACTTATTGAAGTAGGCTAAGATCTGGCTGAATTGGCCAAATATGAGAGAGCTTACTCGCCTCTACTTTAGGTTAATTCTTGGATAGCAACAGTTTATGCACCCATTGTTTTTTTGCAGGTCAACCTTTTTACACAGTTTTCTCAAAGAATATCTGTTGAAATTAACCCTTATTAACATCATAGGCATGTTTGTCTTATGATTTGCCCACTTCTTCAAAATAACAATATATTTAGAAGACTAGTTTTGGTTTTCAGCAACTAAATAGGTAACTAAAAATCTATTACGCATAGCTTTCATCTTTGTGTGGATAGGGGGATTTTTTTGTCGCCTTATACTGCAATCTCTTAGTGACTATAGATTACCTTATATAGCTCATTATCTACTTTGTCTGCGGCCGGGACTGTGAGTCATATTTGGTATTAATCCACTGATCTAGTTTGTCACGTTTTGTATATTTTCCTATAGAATACATTACTTTAATTCATTTTAACTTTGTTGTCATGCATTATAGTCTATAGACTATAGGTCTCAATTCAGTTTAAACACTATATAACTGGATTGTTTTATTCTCAATCCCCCATACCGTTATTATGCCCCCCCTTGGTGACTGTTCATTTGCTTAGTCTTTGTAACAAGAGGATTCCCCTGGTCATTATTTAAACTTCTCTTCCTACCTGATGATCTGGGGTCCGAAATTATATGTACTGTAGATCCTAAAATGACCCCCCTAAGTTTTTGGATAAAATGTTTATCTCTCACACTGGGACCTCTAAGCATCCTTGGGTAAATTAGTCCCAGAAGTGGCACCCACTTTTCTTATTTTTCCGATTTATATATTATAATTTATATTAATAAAAGGCCCAAAAGTGTCCCTCCCTTATAAAATCCTTTTATTTCTAAGGCTCAAGAGTGGCCTTTTGCTGTTACAAATGGGGAAAAAACATGTTTATGTTTTACGGATAACGTGTAGTCCTGATGTAAAATGATGTTCTTTCTATCTGTATATATTGTTTTGTAAAATCCTCAATAAAAAAAATAACAAAATAAAAACTTTTTTAACCCCTTCCCGCCCTTAAGATGTTCTATGCCGTTCTAACTGCACTGGGCTTTAGCGCCTTTAGCACTAAAGCCATAGGCGCTTCCTGAATGGGATCACGGGCTGGAGGTGGTGCCTAGCATCATAGGCACTCCCCCCCTGACACAATCCCATCATCTGAAATCACGGAATCGCATGAACGATTGCATGGTTTTAAATTTAACTTATCTGTTTACAAAGAAGTCCGGGTGGGAACGGGTTAATACTGGCATGAGAAATAGCTATTTTCTTTTTATATATAAACAGATGTTAATCTATAAATATTTTCAAAAGAGCAATTTACCCTTGAGTATGCTGTGAAAATGAATCTATTAGGCTATTGTGTAGTGTATTTTTCATGTGCATTTAGTATTTTAGTGCTGCTCTATTTTTAATTTGGTAATATGGGTTATATAATTAAAGGTAACAAAATCATTTTTGTCTTAAAGTACTTTATTAAAGCTTTTATCAAGACCTTTTCTGTTGAATGATTATGTATTTGGTCTGCACCTTGAGGGAAAAAAAACCAAGGTAAAATAATTTAACCTACAAGAATATGTTCTTGTTCATTAGCCTGGGAGACCGTTACATTTGATGATTTTATTTTCTTAGATAAAAGCAAAATGTTTTGGAATTTAAAAAAAAAAATGTATTTTTTATTTATCCCTCATGAATTTTACTCTCCTTGTAAAATGTATGGGCTACTCATATATTAGTATGTACCAAAAAGTTATTTTAATAGTTATCTGATTTTTGTTTTGTTTATTAAATAAAGGAACAAGAGGATTCTGAAGCAACTCTCATCCTGGTGCCTTCCTACTAAACAATATGGTCAGAGAGGTCAACAAGCCTCCAGTTCAGCTCTGGTGATCGATGTGGTAAAGCCAATTTTAGACGGTTTCCCAAGGTCTTTAGTGTGGGTGAGAATATCTATGTTGTTGAAAGGAAGCCCTGAACTCCATGCTCTGATTTGTATCCCCACTCGTCAAGACTTACAACAGCTGAAAGAAGTGAAGTCGTTTTCAGGCCCACAGGAGAACAAGCACAGTGACCCATTCAAGAAGAAAGTTTTGAAACTTAAGAAAGACAAGAAGAAAGAAAAGTTGAAAATCAAAAAATCTGGTGCTGAAAAAAACGAATCCAACGTAGAAATATCACAAGATGATGATCTTACTCTAGGACTGTGGCCTAACCCTCTCCCTAAGGTCACCACACACTGTAGTAGAGTTCTGCTTGGGTTTGTAACCCATGGGAACTTCTCTATGGCTGTAGGTTGTGGTGAAGCTCTAGGTTTTGTTAGTTTAACTGGCCTCATCCACATGTTATCCTGCCAGTCCACAGACCAGAGAGGATTGGTATTACTTAGAGATCCATCCTCGCTGCAATACAGATTTGCCAAACTGTTTATAGATACGTGAAACATCCCACCTATAAAATAGAATGGGCTATATATAAAGAATAAATCTGGCATATCTTTATAGCGGCTATATATGAATATGAAATTATTTTTGTTCTTTACCATTAATAATAGTTATTGTTTTCAGATTTGATAATGTATAATACTACCATATGCAAAGAGAAAAGGTCAGAACATGATCGTTTATATAAAAATAGATTGTAAATAGTAAAATAACAATATGCAAGATCTCTAAACTCCATATTGTACAATACGGTGTTATGTATATTGTATATCTATAAATAAAAACATAAGCAAACTGTCAGGTTGGGAGTAAAGGACTGTTTTCAAAAGGTACATATATTATGTAAAGATTTTGTTACTAATCTAACCATATAACACATTAACTTGTTTGCCATTTTTAGTTGCAAAGATTTGCATCACATTAGCGGAAACATCTAATATCCTATTTATGTTGTATCTTTAAAGGGGCATTCTCTGAAGCTCTCTGGTCTGGTGAGATTCTATAAGATGCCTTTTCAGTGTTATGAGGCTCTTCAGGTTTTGTTTTAAAGGCAGTTTGTATATCGGGAACCCTGTATCTCATTACGGCGAGTTCACTAATATGCTTTATGTTAAGGAAAGGGACTTGCTTTGTAATATATTGTTCGGTCAAATAAGCTGATTTATCTCCATGCCGGCAAGTTTTTTTTAGAATCGGGTCCATCATTTTTTTTCCAAGAGAAAGAAGAACATATAAATATATTGAAAACCTTTTTTCTTTCAAACAGGTGGTGAGAGTCCACGATCCATTACTCCTAGGAATTACTCTTCTCTACCATTAGGAGGAGGCAAAGATTCCCAAACCCCCAAGAACCCTATAAAACCCTTCTCACATACCCTAAGTCTTTACTTTGCCTCTGCTTGAGATGGTTGAAGAATAAAGATGTGCATTTGATTCTTTAGAGAAAAGGGTTTTTAGTCTGTTGAGGCCTGGTTTTTCTTCAGAATCCAGTGCTTGTTAGAGGGATGTATGTGCGGTATGGCTTTTATATCTTTCACTGCATCAAAAAAGTAAACATTTTTAGAGACCAGTTAGTGAAAAGAGATGCAGGTCCAAGTAGAAGCATACAACAAACCTATTTGACAAAAAAGCGGTTGGGATGTTATCCCTGTATAGGCTGTATGAGTTGTCACTCTATGATTAAAGGGGATACCTTTAACCACCCAAGAAAAGGTTGTAAATTTAAAATTAAATATTTTTTATTTTTTTTACATGTGAATCAACTCATGTAATATATATAATTATTTGCCCATGTTCTTTGGTTTATATAGGAGAGACAACCCACAAAATCGGTGACCGACTTAGTCAACATTGTTCAAATATAAGATGTAGAAATATTCAGGCACCAGTGTCTTTTCATTTTATTGAGAAAGATAATCAAATTAGCCAACTATGTTGGCGTGTTATAGATCAAATCCAACCTCTTAGATGTGGGGGAGATAGAGACTTCTCAAACAAAGTGAACTTTATTGGATATATGAATTAGATACGCTATTGCCAAAAGAACTTAAAGGAACAGTATACACTAATTTTCATATAACTGCATGTAATAGACACTACTATAAAGAATAAGGTGCACAGATACTGATATAAAAATACAGTATAAAACTGTTTAAAAACTTACTTAGAAGCTCTCAGTTTAGCTCTGCTGAAAAGGTAGCTGGAAAGCCCACTGCAAGTGAGAAATAAGACACTCCCCGCTCCCTTCTTTTGCATATGAAAAGACCCTTTACACAAACAAGTGCAAGCTGGAGTAGGTATATGACGGTATTCTCATAAGACTTTGGGGCTTGGTTAGGAGTTTGAAAATCAGAGCCATGTTATTTAAAAAATAAGCAAAACTACATTTTTTAAAAAAAACAAAAAAAACAAAACTTTATGGGCTATATAAATAGATCATCTACAAAACATTTATGAAAAGAAAAAAATGAGTGTATAATGTCCCTTTAATAGGGATTTTGATTGATCTGTCTTCATTTAACTGAGGTTTCCATTTAATGGGTTTACATTTAACATAATAGAAGATTAGGGAGAGAGATATACTTTGGATTTTGTCTGTATTCAGTGTATATAAGATTTTGCTTTATTGCTTAAAATGTAAATTTGTGATAAAATAATAATACAGCAATAATTGTTTTGCATCCATAACTTTTAGGTAAAAAAGTGCCTATAATAAAAAAAAATGCCTTTAATAATCAATACAAATTTTGGCCACTAGATTGCAATGTTGCATTATAAACTGGCAAAACAATGATTTCAGTGTTTTAATTGTATGATGTTTTGTGGTATAAATAAAAGCAAGCAGCTTTAACAAATGTGTGCATGATTAATTGCTGAAAGGCTGGAAAAGTCCTAATAAAGGAATTGTTTTAAAAATAAGGTGCTGTGGACATTCTATATATTTTGGATTTTTGTGAGGTTCTGGCAGAAAACCTCAGTCTGCACTAGCACACTTGCTTTATTATTGCTGGGCACTCTTTAAATTTGTATATATATATTTGCTAATATATATCGCCCTGGGACAGAATCCTTTACACTATTCCCTTTCTATTTTGTGTGCATCGGCTTGTTTGGCTCGCTTAGTTTGAGTTTTGTGCATTGCAGTTGTGCACATCAGATTACTGCTTCTCGGGTTAGCGCACGCTCTTTTAGTCTTTCTATAGTTCTTTTTCACATTGCAGTTGCGCACATCGAGTTACCGCTTGTCTGGTTAGCACACGCCCTTTAGTCTTTCTATAGTTCTTTTGCACATTGCAGTTGCGCACATCGAGTTACCGCTTGTCTGGTTAGCACACGTCCTTTTAGTCTATAGTACTTTGGCGCATCGGCCAGTTTACACACGTTGGGTTAGCTCACATTCGTCATTGGCTATGCGCACATCAGGTTTTGTAGAGTTAAAATTTTCTTTTACCTGTTAGTTTTTTGTGCACACTCGATTTATGTCTGATGAGCATTATCTGCCTCCGGATTTTATGTTTATGTCTCCTGCTTTGTTTTGCAAAGATTTTGTTAGAGATTCCAAAGTTTCTGATGATAAGTCTTGTAATCATTTAAATTCAGTTTTTAAGACTGTTGTTAAACTCCCTGAGGTTTTTCCTATTCCTGATGCTGTCTCTGACATGATTTCCAGGTAATTTATTTACCCCTTCTGCAAGTTTTAAAAAGTTATATCATTTACCTGCTGCTAATACAGATTTGTGGGAAACAGTTCCCAAGGTGGATGGGGCCATTTCCACCCTGACTAAATGTATTATGATTCCTTTGGAAGACCGACCTTCTTTTAAAGACCCTTTAGATAGACCGGTAGAGTCTTTTCATAAAAGGGCCTTTTTACATACTGGCTATATTCTCAGGCCAGCTATTTATTTTGCTAATGTAGCTGCTGCTTCTACTTACTGGTTGTCTAAGTCTTTCAGAGCAGTATTCTGATGACTCTGCTAGTGCAAATCTTTTGAGTTTACTCAAGAGTACCAATTCTTTTATTGGTACTCTTGAGTATTGCCTTTCTGGACTGGCATATTCAGCTTGTTGCTTTTCCATTTGGTCTGGCTAGAACTCCAAGAATATTTACAAAGGTTCTGGTGCCCTTTTGTCTGTTATCAGGTCTCAGGGTATTGCAGTATTTTCATACCTGGATGACATCTTGTTTCAAGCTCCATCTTCTCCTTTAGCAAAAGCTCACACCGACCAACTCCTTGTTTCTTAAACAGCATGGTTGGAGGATCAATTTCTTTCATGTAATTAGCAAGAGTCCATGAGCTAGTGACGTATGGGATATACATTCCTACCAGGAGGGGCAAAGTTTCCCAAACCTTAAAATGCCTATAAATACACCCCTCACCACACCCACAAATCAGTTTTTACAAACTTTGCCTCCTATGGAGGTGGTGAAGTAAGTTTGTGCTAGATTCTACGTTGATATGCGCTCCGCAGCAAGTTGGGGCCCGGTTTTCCTCTCAGCGTGCAGTGAATGTCAGAGGGATGTGAGGAGAGTATTGCCTATTTGAATTCAATGATCTTCTACTGGGTCTATTTCATAGGTTCTCTGTTATCGGTCGTGGAGATTCATCTCTTACCTCCCTTTTCAGATCGACGATATACTCTTATATATATATACCATTACCTCTGCTGATTTTCGTTTCAGTACTGGTTTGGCTTTCTACAAACATGTAGATGAGTGTCCTGGGGTAAGTAAGTCTTATTTTCTGTGACACTCTAAAGCTATGGTTGGGCACTTTTTTTATAAAGTTCTAAATATATGTATTCAAACATTTATTTGCCTTGACTCAGGATGTTCAACATTCCTTTTTTGCAGACAGTCAGTTTCATATTTGGGATAATGCATTTGAATCAATCATTTTTTCTTACCTTAAAAAATTTGACTTTTTCCCTGTGGGCTGTTAGGCTCGCGGGGGCTGAAAATGCTTCATTTTATTGCGTCATTCTTGGCGCAGACTTTTTTGGCGCAAAAAATCTTTTCTGTTTCCGGCGTCATACGTGTCGCCGGAAGTTGCGTCATTTTTTTGACATTCTTTTGCGCAAAAAATGTCGGCGTTCCGGATGTGGCGTCATTTTTGGCGCCAAAAGTATTTAGGCGCCAAATAATGTGGGCGTCTTATTTGGCGCTAAAAAAAATATGGGCGTCGCTTTTGTCTCCACATTATTTAAGTCTCATTATTTATTGCTTCTGGTTGCTAGAAGCTTGTTCACTGGCATTTTTTTCCCATTCCTGAAACTGTCATTTAAAGAATTTGATCAATTTTGCTTTATATGTTGTTTTTTCTATTACATATTGCAAGATGTTCCACGTTGCAACTGAGTCAGAAGATACTTCAGAAAAATCACTGCCCGGTGCTGGAGCTACCAAGCTAAGTGTATCTGCTATAAATTTTTGGTATCTGTTTCTCCAGCTGTTGTTTGTATTGCATGTCATGACAAACTTATTAATGCAGATAAAATTTCCTTTAGTACTGTTACATTACCTGTTGCTGTTCCGTCAACATCTAATTTTCAGAGTGTTCCTGATAACATAAGAGATTTTATTTTTTAAATCTATTAAGAAGGCTATGTCTGTTATTTCTCCTTCTAGTTTACATAAAAGTCTTTTAAAACTTCTCTTTTTTCAGATGAATTTTTAAATGAACATCATCATTCTGATACTGATAAATGGTTCTTCTGGTTCAGAGGTTTCTGTCTCAGAGGTTGATGCTGATAAATCTTTGTATTTGTTCAAGATGGAATTTATTCGTTCTTTATTTAAAGAAGTATTAATTGCATTAGAAATAGAGGATTCTGGTCCTCTTGATACTAAATCTAAACGTTTAAATAAGGTTTTTAAATCTCCTGTAGTTATTCCAGAAGTGTTTAATCTCCCTGATGCTATTTCTGAAGTAATTTCCAGGGAATGGAATAATTTGGGTAATTCTTTTACTCCTTCTAAACGTTTAAGCAATTATATCCTGTGCCATCTGACAGATTAGAGTTTTGGGACAAAATCCCTAAGGTTATGGGGCTGTCTCTACTCCTGCTAAATGTACTACTATTCCTACGGCAGATAGTACTTCATTTAAGGATCCTTTAGATAGGAAAATTGAATCCTTTCTAAGAAAAGCTTACTTATGTTCAGGTAATCTTCTTAGACCTGCTATATTTTTAGCGGATGTTGCTGCAGCTTCAACTTTTTGGTTAGAAGCTTTAGCGCAACAAGTAACAGATCATAATTTTATAGCATTATTATTATTCTATAACATGCTAATAATTTTATTGGTGATACCATCTTTTGATATCATTAGAGTTGATGTCAGGTATATGTCTCTAGCTATTTTAGCTAGAAAAGCTTTATGGATTAAACTTGGAATGCTGATATGTCTTCTAAGTCAACTTTGCTTTCCCTTTCTTTCCAGGGTAATAAATTATTATCTTAACTGTTTCTGGAAGGAAGGGAACTTTTTTATCAAAGGATAAAAAATCTAAGGTAAATTTAGGTCTAATAATCATTTTCGTTCCTTTCCTCACAACAAGGAACAAAAGCCTGATCCTTCATCCTCAGGAGCGGTATCAGTTTGGAAACTATTTCCAGTTTGGAATATATCCAAGCCTTATAGAAACCTATAGCCAGCTCCTAAGTACCCATGAAGGTGCGGCCCTTATTCCAGCTCAGCTGGTATGGGGCAGATTACGTTTTCTTCAAAGAAATTTGGATCAATTCCGTTCTCAATCTCTGGTTTCAGAACATTGTTTCAGAAAGGTACAGAATTGGCTTCAAGTTGAGGCCTCCTGCTAAGAGATTTTTTTCTTTCCCGTGTCCCAGTTAACACAGCAAAGGCTCAGCATTTCTGAAATGTGTTTCAGATCTAGAGTTGGCTGGAGTAATTATGCCAGTTCCAGTTCTGGAACAGGGGCTGGGGTTTTATTTTATCTCTTCATTGTACCAAAGAAGGTCAATTCCTTCAGACCAGTTCCGGATCTATCAATATTGAATCGTTATGTAAGGATACCAACATTCAAGATGGTAACTGTAGGACTATCCTGCCTTTTGTTTAGCAAGGGCATTATATGTCTACAATAGATTTACAGGATGCGTATCTGCATATTCCGATTCATCCAGATCACTTTTAGTGTCTGAGATTCTCTTTTTAGACAAGCATTACCAGTTTTGTGGCTCTACCGTTTGGCCTAGCCTCAGTTCCAAGAATTTTTTTCAAAGGTTCTCGGTGCCCTTCTTTCTGTAATCAGAGAACAGGGTTTTGGTATTTCCTTATTTGGACGATATCTTGGTACTTGCTCAGTCTTCTCATTTTCGAAGAATCTCATACGAATCGACTTGTGTTGTTTCTTCAAGTTCATGGTTGGAGGATCAATTTACCAATCAGTTCATTGATTCCTCAGACAAGGGTAACCTTTTTAGGTTTCTAGATAGATTCAGTGTCTATGACTCTGTCCTTGTCAGACAAGAGAAGTTTAACATTGATCAGCTTGTCAAAACCTTCAGTCACAATCATTCCCTTTGGTAGCCTTATGCATGGAAATTTTAGGTCTTAGGACTGCCGCATCAGATGTGATCTCCTTTGCTCGTTTTCACATGCGACCTCTTCAGCTCTGTATGCTGAACCAATGGTGCAGGGATTACTCAAAGATATCTCAATTAATATCTTTAAACCGATTATACGACACTCTCTGACATGGTGGACAGATCACCATCGTTTAGTTCAGGGGGCTTCTTTGTTCTTCCGACCTGGACTATAATCTCAACAGATGCAAGTCTTACAGGTTGGGGAGCTGTGTGGGGGTATCTGACGGCACAAGGGGTTTGGGAATCTCAGGAGGTGAGATTTCCGATCAATATTTTGGAACTCCGTGCAATTTTCAGAGCTCTTCAGTCTTGGCCTCTTCTGAAGAGAGAGTTGTTCATTTGTTTTCAGATAGACAATGTCACAACTGTGGCATACATCAATCAATTTTGGTTTGGGCGGAATCCAGCTCCTGTCTAATCTCTGCTTTTCATATCCCAGGTATGGACAATTGGAAAGCGGATTATCTCAGTCGCCAAACGTTGCACCTGGGCGAATGGTCTCTTCACCCAGAGGTATTTCCTCAGATTGTTCAAATGTGGGAACTCCCAGAAATAGATCTGATGGCTTCTCATCTAAACAAGAAACTTCCCTGGTATCTGTCCGGATCCCGGGATACTCGGACGGAGGCAGTGGATGCATTATCTCTTCCTTACAAGTGTCATCCTGCCTATATCTTTCCGCCTCTAGTTCTTCTTCCAAGGGTATTCTCCAATATTCTAAAGGAATGCTCGTTTGTCCTGCTGGTAGCTCCAGCATGGCCTCACAGGTTTTGGTATGCGGATCTTGTCCGGATGGCCTCTTGCCAGCTGTGGACTCTTCCGTTAAGACCAGTCTTTCTGTCTCAAGGTTCTTTTTTCCATCAGGATCTCAAAACCTTAATTTTAAGGTATGGAGTTTGAACGCTTGATTCTTGGTCAAAGAGGTTTCTCTGACTCTGTGATTGATACTATGTGACAGGCTCGTAAATCTGTATCTAGAGAGATATATTATAGAGTCTGGAAGACTTATATTTCTTAGTGTCTTTCTCATCTTTTTTCTTGGCATTCTTTTTGAATACCGAGAATTTTACAGTTTCTTCAGGATGGTTTAGATAAAGGTTTGTCCGCAAGTTCCTTGAAAGACAAATCTCTGCTCTTTCTGTTCTTTTTCACAGAAGGATTGCTAATCTTCCCGATATTCATTGTTTTGTACAACCTTTGGTTCGTATAAAACCTGTCATTAAGTCAATTTCTCCTCCTTGGAGTTTGAATTTGGTTCTGGGGGCTCTTCAAGCTCCTCCTTTTGAACCCATGCATTCTTTGGTCGTTATATTACTTTCTTGGAAAGTTTTGTTTCTTTTGGTCATCTCTTCTGCCAGAAGAGTCTCTGAATTATCTACTCTTTTTTGTGAGTCTCCTTTTCTGATTTTGCATCAGGATAAGGCGGTGCTGCGAACTTCTTTTGAATTTTTTACCTAAGGTTGTGAATTCTAACAACATTAGTAGAGAAATTGTGGTTCCTTCATTATGTCCTAATCCTATGAATTCTAAGGAGAAATCATTGCATTCTTTGGATGCTGTTAGAGCTTTGTAATATTATGTTGAAGCTACTAAGTCTTTCCGAAAGACTTCTAGTCTATTTGTCATCTTTTCCGGTTCTAGAAAAGGCCAGAAAGCTTCTGCCATTTCTTTGGCATCTTGGTTGAAATCTTTATTTCATCATGCCTATGTTGAGTCGGGTAACACTCCGCCTCAAAGGATTACAGCTCATTCTACTAGGTCAGTTTCTACTTCCTGGGCGTTTAGGAATGAAGCTTCGGTTGATCAGATTTGCAAAGCAGCAACTTGGTCCTCTTTGCATACTTTTACTAAATTCTACCATTTTGATGTGTTTTCTTCTTCTGAAGCAGTTTTTGGTAGAAACGTACTTCAGGCAGTGGTTTCAGTTTGAATCTTCTGCTTATGTTTTTTCATTAAAATTTTATTCTGGGTGTGGATTGTTTTCAGCAGGAATTGGCTGTCTTTATTTTATCCCTCCCTCTCTAGTGACTCTTGCGTGGAAAGATCCACATCTTGGGTAATCATTATCCCATACGTCACTAGCTCATGGACTCTTGCTAATTACATGAAAGAAAACATAATTTATGTAAGAACTTACCTGATAAATTCATTTCTTTCATATTAGCAAGAGTCCATGAGGCCCGCCCTTTTTTGTGGTGGTTTTGATTTTTTTGTATAAAGCACAATTATTCCAATTCCTTATTTTATATGCTTTCGCACTTTTTTCTTATCACCCCACTTCTTGGCTATTCGTTAAACTGAATTGTGGGTGTGGTGAGGGGTGTATTTATAGGCATTTTAAGGTTTGGGAAACTTTGCCCCTCCTGGTAGGAATGTATATCCCATACGTCACTAGCTCATGGACTCTTGCTAATATGAAAGAAATGAATTTATCAGGTAAGTTCTTACATAAATTATGTTTTTCCATAAAGTAATTTGTTCCTCGGGTATTTTTTTTTTGTGGTTTTCAAATAGATTCTGTGTCCACGAGTCTTTCTCTAACAGAGCAAACAATGTTACAATTGGTGTCAGCTTGTTTGAACCTTCAGTCTCTTTCGTTTCCCTCTGTTACTCTTTTCATGCAAGTCCTAGGTCTCATGTTTGCTGCTTCAGCTGCAATTCCATTTGCTCATTTTCACATGAGGCCTCTTGAGCTTTGTATGCAGCATCAATGGTGCAGAGATTATACTTTGCTGTCTCAAAGGATATTTTTGATCCCAGTACAGCTCAGTCTCTAACTTTGGGGGCTGGATTATCAGTTTATTCAGTGTTGTTCTTTTGCTGAACTGTGATCACTACAGATGCAAGTCTCTCTGCCTGGGGGTCTCTGACAGCACAGGGAGTTTGAGATCCTCGGGAGGCGAGGCTACTAATCGATGTTCTAGAGCAATTTTTGTGGTTCTTCAAGCGTCTGAGAGTGTCTCATCTCAATTTCCAGACAATGTCACAGTAGTAGCTTATGTAAACCATCAGGGGAGAACTCACAGTTCCCTGGCAATGATGGAGGTTTCTCAAATTCTCTCATGGGCAGAAACCAATTCCTGACTGTTCTCTGTGATTCATATTCCAGGCGTGAACAATTGGGCTTATCCAAGAGAAGTTAAGAATGCAAGACAGACTGTTGCTTTGATGGTTACAAAGAGTTAAGACTGACCAAAAAATAGATGATGTTAAATCTGTCACACAATATAGTGCCCAATACAATCAGATTTGTTATATCATAAGGACACACTTTCCACTATTAGCAGCTGAGGAAAGTTTGTGGAAACAGTAAGCAAGGGTAGCCAATTTTTCATATAGACGAGTTTTAACAATAGGCAACCAGGTTGCACCAACTCTAATAAGAAATCATAACACACAAAGAGAAACATGGCTAACCCAGAAAGGGGTATATAAATGCGGAAATACCACATGTAAAGCATGTGACTATTTGTCAACAGGTGATGGTTTTACTTGCTCATTAATTAGAGAAAGGTTTCAACATGAGACTAAATTAACATGTAGCAAGCATAAAGGGAAATACACAGCACCAAAGTTAAAACCAGACACGCTCCTCCTTTAGGCAAGATCTCTCAACCAGATATTAGGTAAAATAAAAAAAATTGCAGTATGCTAAAAAGCTAAAGTGAGTAGATATAAAAGATTTATTCCTCTCACATAAAACACCAATATACAATTGGCTAAATCTGCTAAAAGCTATCGATAAAAAACATCCATATGAACCTATATAACCTTAAATGGACAGTTCACCCCAAAAAAATTTCCCCTTTAAATTGTTCCAAATGATTCATTTTACCTGCTGGAGTGTTTCAAATTGTTTACAAGTAGCTCCTTTACCCCTATTTTGGCATTTGGCTGATTTAGCCTGTGGTATCCAAACCTATACTGAAAGTTTCTTTACTGGATTATATTCTATTGAATAGCCTAAGTAAACACAGCCAGCAGAAGAGATTACACTCTCAGTGGGGTGTAAGATAGCTATGTAATAAAATGATCATTTTCCATTGTTCGCTCTAAGTATTGAGCTTTGGTTTTCTAGACAAATATAAGATAAGGGAGCAAGTCTGTGTACACAAAGTGATAACATAATGAGATCTGATATTACCTGAAGCTCAACCCATTGTAATAGGCTGTGGTTTAAAAGCACAAAACCAGCTACTTCATATACACACATAAACCAGAAAAAGCAATGTCTCATAAATTGTATACTCTGCAGCTGGTATAGCAAGTCATTGAAAATACATTCATATAAAAACAATTTTACAGTGTACTGTCCCTTTAATGTTGCCATGTATAACAACTATCCTAACATATAGGAATGATTATCTAAAACCATATATTATAAAATGCACAAAGGTATACGTGTCTATATCCAAAATGAGTCAATAAACAATGAAAATATATATAGTATGCAAAATGTGTGTATCTCCACAAGTGTCCAAAAGGTTGTGATTAAAAAGTCTAATTCCAAAGATAGTGTCCAAAATTATGGTGTACACCAAAAATACAAAAAATGCCAATCTGTGTGAAACGTAAAAAATGTGCAAAAAATATATGAAACAATTATATACTGTGTATGTATATATATATATATATATATATATATATATATATATATACACACACACACACACACACACACACACACACATATTAAAGTGTCTCTGTTGGGATATGTGAAATCCTCAGTGAAGTGTGGGTCGATCTCCCTATAAAAAAAATAAAAGTACATAGTGCAATATTGCTAAGGGTCCTGTGCAAATATAGGTATTAGGCTTACCAATTTACTGGATGAGACCTAGGGATCAAAAAATAACCTGAGCCGTTAGAAGGTTTGAAGCGTCTACACGTTTTCGGTCTTAAGATTAGTCTTGAAAAAAAGCCTTGCTAAAGGCCGAAACGTGTAGATGCTTCAAACCTTCTAACGGCCCAGGAAGGACAAAAACCTTTTGGACACTTGTGGAGATACACACATTTTGCACACTATATATATTTTCATTGTTTATATATTTTTATTGTTTGACTCCTTTTTGGATACAGACATGTATCCTTTGTGCATTTTATAATATATGATTTTATATAATCATTCCTATATGTTAGGATAGTTGTTATACATGGCAACATTAAGGTTATATAGGTTCATATGGATGTTTTTTATTGATAGCTTTTAGCAGATTTAGCGAATTGTATATTGACGTTTTATGTGAGAGGAGTAAATATTTTATATCTACACACTTTTTTAGTTTTCCTAGGCCTAGATTTAGAGTTCGGCGGTAGCCGTCAAAACCAGCGTTAGAGGCTCCTAACGCTGGTTTTGGCCGCCCGCTGGTATTTGGAGTCAGTGATTAAAGGGTCTAACGCTCACTTTACAGCCGCGACTTTTCCATACCGCAGATCCCCCTACGCCATTTGCGTAGCCTATCTTTTCAATGGGATCTTCCTAACGCCGGTATTTAGAGTCGTTTCTGCAGTGAGCGTTAGAGCTCTAACGACAAGATTCCAGCCGCCTGAAAATAGCAGGAGTTAAGAGCTTTCTGGCTAACGCCGGTTTATAAAGCTCTTAACTACTGTACCCTAAAGTACACTAACACCCATAAACTACCTATGTACCCCTAAACCGAGGTCCCCCCACATCGCCGCCACTCGATTAAAATTTTTAACCCCTAATCTGCCGACCGCCACCTACGTTATACTTATGTACCCCTAATCTGCTGCCCCTAACACCGCCGACCCCTGTATTATATCTATTAACCCCTAACTTGCCCCCCACAACGTCGCCGCAAGCTACTTAAAATAATTAACCCCTAATCTTCCGACCGCAAATCGCCGCCACCTACGTTATCCCTATGTACCCCTAATCTGCTACCCCTAACATCGCCGACCCCTATGTTATATTTATTAACCCCTAATCTGCCCCCCTCAACGTCGCCGACACCTACCTACACTTATTAACCCCTAATCTGCCGAGCGGACCTGAGCGCTACTATAATAAAGTTATTAACCCCTAATCCGCCTCACTAACCCTATCATAAATAGTATTAACCCCTAATCTGCCCTCCCTAACATCGCCGACACCTACCTTCAATTATTAACCCCTAATCTGCCGACCGGAGCTCACCGCTATTCTAATAAATGTATTAACCCCTAAAGCTAAGTCTAACCCTAACACTAACACCCCCCTAAGTTAAATATAATTTTTATCTAACGAAATAAATTAACTCTTATTAAATAAATAATTCCTATTTAAAGCTAAATACTTACCTGTAAAATACATCCTAATATAGCTACAATATAAATTATAATTATATTATAGCTATTTTAGGATTAATATTTATTTTACAGGCAACTTTGTAATTATTTTAACCAGGTACAATAGCTATTAAATAGTTAAGAACTATTTAATAGTTACCTAGTTAAAATAATTACAAATTTACCTGTAAAATAAATCCTAACCTAAGATATAATTAAACCTAACACTACCCTATCAATAAAATAATTAAATAAACTACCTACAATTACCTACAATTAACCTAACACTACACTATCAATAAATTAATTAAACACAATTGCTACAAATAAATAAAATTAAATAAACTATCTAAAGTACAAAAAATAAAAAAGAACTAAGTTACAGAAAATAATAAAATATTTACAAACATAAGAAAAATATTACAACAATTTTAAACTAATTACACCTACTCTAAGCCCCCTAATAAAATAACAAAGCCCCCCAAAATAAAAAATTCCCTACCCTATTCTAAAATACAAATATTACAAGCTCTTTTACCTTACCAGCCCTGAACAGGGCCCTTTGCGGGGCATGCCCCAAGAATTTCAGCTCTTTTGCCTGTAAAAAAAAACATACAATACCCCCCCCCCAACATTACAACCCACCACCCACATACCCCTAATCTAACCCAAACCCCCCTTAAATAAACCTAACACTACCCCCCTGATGATCTTCCTACCTTGTCTTCACCATGCCAGGTTCACCGATCCGTCCTGGCTCCAAGATCTTCATCCAACCCAAGCGGGGGCTAGACATCCACTGAAGAAGTCCAGAAGAGGGTCCAAAGTCTTCCTCCTATCCGGCAAGAAGAGGACATCCGGACCGGCAAACATCTTCTCCAAGCGGCATCTTCTATCTTCTTCCATCCGATGACGACCGGCTCCATCTTGAAGACCTCCAGCGCGGATCCATCCTCTTCTTCCGACGACTAGACGACGAATGACGGTTCCTTTAAGGGACGTCATCCAAGATGGCGTCCCTCGAATTCCGATTGGCTGATAGGATTCTATCAGCCAATCGGAATTAAGGTAGGAATTTTCTGATTGGCTGATGGAATCAGCCAATCAGAATATAGTTCAATCCGATTGGCTGATCCAATCAGCCAATCAGATTGAGCTCGCATTCTATTGGCTGTTCCGATCAGCCAATAGAATGCGAGCTCAATCTGATTGGCTGATTGGATCAGCCAATCGGATTGAACTATATTCTGATTGGCTGATTCCATCAGCCAATCAGAAAATTCCTACCTTAATTCCGATTGGCTGATAGAATCCTATCAGCCAATCGGAATTCGAGGGACGCCATCTTGGATGACGTCCCTTAAAGGAACCGTCATTCGTCGTCTAGTCGTCGGAAGAAGAGGATGGATCCGCGCTGGAGGTCTTCAAGATGGAGCCGGTCGTCATCGGATGGAAGAAGATCGAAGATGCCGCTTGGAGAAGATGTTTGCCGGTCCGGATGTCCTCTTCTTGCCGGATAGGAGGAAGACTTTGGACCCTCTTCTGGACTTCTTCAGTGGATGTCTAGCCCCCGCTTGGGTTGGATGAAGATCTTGGAGCCAGGACGGATCGGTGAACCTGGCATGGTGAAGACAAGGTAGGAAGATCATCAGGGGGGTAGTGTTAGGTTTATTTAAGGGGGGTTTGGGTTAGATTAGGGGTATGTGGGTGGTGGGTTGTAATGTTGGGGGGGGGGGTATTGTATGTTTTTTTTTACAGGCAAAAGAGCTGAAATTCTTGGGGCATGCCCCGCAAAGGGCCCTGTTCAGGGCTGGTAAGGTAAAAGAGCTTGTAATATTTGTATTTTAGAATAGGGTAGGGAATTTTTTATTTTGGGGGGCTTTGTTATTTTATTAGGGGGCTTAGAGTAGGTGTAATTAGTTTAAAATTGTTGTAATATTTTTCTTATGTTTGTAAATATTTTATTATTTTCTGTAACTTAGTTCTTTTTTATTTTTTGTACTTTAGATAGTTTATTTAATTTTATTTATTTGTAGCAATTGTGTTTAATTAATTTATTGATAGTGTAGTGTTAGGTTAATTGTAGGTAATTGTAGGTAGTTTATTTAATTATTTTATTGATAGGGTAGTGTTAGGTTTAATTATATCTTAGGTTAGGATTTATTTTACAGGTAAATTTGTTATTATTTTAACTAGGTAACTATTAAATAGTTCTTAACTATTTAATAGCTATTGTACCTGGTTAAAATAATTACAAAGTTGCCTGTAAAATAAATATTAATCCTAAAATAGCTATAATATAATTATAATTTATATTGTAGCTATATTAGGATTTATTTTACAGGTAAGTATTTAGCTTTAAATAGGAATCATTTATTTAATAAGAGTTAATTTATTTCGTTAGATAAAAATTATATTTAACTTAGGGGGGTGTTAGTGTTAGGGTTAGACTTAGCTTTAGGGGTTAATACATTTATTAGAATAGCGGTGAGCTCCGGTCGGCAGATTAGGGGTTAATAATTGAAGGTAGGTGTCGGCGATGTTAGGGAGGGCAGATTAGGGGTTAATACTATTTATGATAGGGTTAGTGAGGCGGATTAGGGGTTAATAACTTTATTATAGTAGCGCTCAGGTCCGCTCGGCAGATTAGGGGTTAATAAGTGTAGGCAGGTGTCGGCGACGTTGTGGGGGGCAGATTAGGGGTTAATAAATATAACATAGGGGTCGGCGATGTTAGGGCAGCAGATTAGGGGTACATAGGGATAACGTAGGTGGCGGCGGTTTACGGAGCGGCAGATTAGGGGTTAAAAGTGTAATGCAGGGGTCAGCGATAGCGGGGGCGGCAGATTAGGGGTTAATACGTGTAAGGGTAGGGGTGTTTAGACTCGGGGTACATGTTAGAGTGTTAGGTGCAGACGTAGGAAGTGTTTCCCCATAGGAAACAATGGGGCTGCGTTAAGAGCTGAACGCTGCTTTTTTGCAGGTGTTAGGTTTTTTTTCAGCTCAAACTGCCCCATTGTTTCCTATGGGAGAATCGTGCACGAGCACGTTTTTGATGCCGGCCGCGTCCGTAAGCAACTCTGGTATCGAGAGTTGCATTTGCGGTAAATATGCTCTACGCTCCTTTTTTGGAGCCTAACGCAGCATTTGTTTGAACTCTCGATACCAGAGTTAATTTTATGGTGCGGCCAGAAAAAAGCCCGCGGAGCGTTAACAGCCCTTTTACCGCCGAACTCCAAATCTAGGCCCTAGTTTTTTAGCGCTCCTCATACCGCAATGTTTGTTAGATTAACGTGTAGAGCAAAATATGTGGTTTACTTAATTAAATGCATTTTATGTAATGTCCAATACATAGGGCTCACTACACGCGAAGCCCAATCTTGTATAAGGGAACATTTATGAAACATTAAAAGGTGGTAGTCTAACGACATCCATTATACAACACTTTTACCTAAAATATGCTAAATCAGCTAGAAGTCTAAGGTGGACTATTGTCTATTATACAACAAATAGGAATGAAACAACGAGGTGGAGACAGAGAGGCTATCTTATTTAAAATGGAAACTTTTTGGATTTTCAAATTAAAAATACGGGATCTGATTAATCATTGGCATTAAGATTGGTTTATAATGCAAGACTTACTTAAATACTTGAAGATAATTTGGCAGTATAAAACCTGTGAATAGTAAGAGAATAAAGTGTAAAGAATACAAAAATTATATTGGCTTATAGTAAGACTAAGAAGGATTACATTTTAAGAAAAAATTTAAATAATATTGGTGACACTTTGTGACAAATACGTAAACAATACTTTCAGCAAAAAAATATTTTATTGCTGCAGGAAGATTTCATTTAAAGATATTGTTTATTTGTGGCAACTAAGAAGTACCTGGGTTAGCGCAAAAGCTATTCCTAATAAGCCCCCTTAAGTACAGAGAACAAGTTTATAAAAGGCAGACAACTTTAATTAATTTGAAAGTTCATAAAATTTGGAATCCTTTTTGTCCCCTCCCCTAAATGAGGTAGACGTATTTAACCAATTGTATCAAAGTTTGATGTTTAAAAGACTACTGAAATTATGGTTTGATAGCAGCTAATATTACTTCCCTAGCTGAAACGCATCGGCTGTTTCATTGCACCTAAATGTGGTTACTTGTTCTTGTACTTTTCGTATTATCTCTGTGTTTAAAACATGTATGAATAGATTTTTTACTCCAGTTCTCCTCATTTGTTTATGTGAACAACTGTGAGGCAGACTTTCTCAGTCGTCAATCTCTATATCCAGGGGAGTGGTCTCTTCAGCAGGTTGTGTTCAATCAGATTGTGGATCTTTAGGGTCTCACAGATATAGAACTGGTGGCCTCTCATTTAAACAACAAACTTCCCACATCCTTTGTAAGGTCCAGAGATCCTCAGGCAGAGTTAGTGGATTCTCTAGTAGTTCCTTGGTCTTTTCAGCCTGCTTATCTGTTTCCACCTCTAGTTCTTCCCAGAGTAATTTCTGAGATAAGGCTAGAGAAATCGTCTGTAATCCTAATTTCCACAGCATGGCCCTCGCAGGCTTTGGTACGAAGATCTGGTTCAGATGTCCAGTTGGCCTCTGCGGTCAGACCTTCTGTCTCAAGGCTCTAAACTTGATGTCATGGAAATTGAGCGTTTAGTCCTTAGATATAAGGGCTTCTCTGATTCTGTAATTGAAACTTTGATTCAGGCTCGTAAGCCTGTAACTAGAAGAATCTATCACAAGGTCTGGAAGGCCTTTATTTCTTGGTGTAAGATCATGTTTTTTTCCTGGCATTCTTTCAGAATTCCTAGGATTTTTCAGTTCTTGTAGGATGGTCTGGATAAGGGCCTAATCTGCCAGTTCTCTGAAGGGGCATATTTCTGCTCTTTCAGTTTGGTTCCACACAAAGATTGCTCATCTTCCTGATATTCATAGTTTTGTTCAGGCTCTGGTCCATATTAAACCAGTTATCAAGCTAATTTTTCCTGCATGGAATCTTAACTTGGTGTTCACTACTTTCTTGTAAGATATTATTTCTTTTGGCTATTTCTTCTGCTTGAAGAGTTTATTTGCTCTTTCTTGTGATCCTCATTCGATTTTTCATCAGGATAAGGGAGTTTTATAGACTTTTGATTTTTTGCCTAAGGTTGTTTCTTCGGAGAACTTTAGCAGAGGGATGTTTGCTCCTTCTTTGTGTCCTAATCCTAAGAATGCTTCAGAGAGATCTTTGGATGTTGTAAGAGCATTGAAATATTACATTAAAGAGACAGTCTACACCAGACTTTTTATTGTTTAAAAAGATAGATAATCCCTTTATCACCCATTCCCTAGTTTTGCATAACCAACACAGTTATATAAATACACTTTTTACCTCTGTGATTATCTTGTATCTAAGCCTCGGCAAACTGCCCCCTTATTTCAGTTCTTTTGACAGACATCCATTTTAGCCAATCAGAGCTGGCTCACTGGAACTCCATGTGTGTGAGCACAGTGTTATCTATATGATACTCATGAACTAACACCCTCTAGTGGTGAAAAACTGTCAAAATGCCCTGAGAGAAGAGGCGGCCTTCAAGGGCTTAGAAATTAGTATGAACCTCCTAGGTTTAGCTTTCAACTAAGAATACCAAGAGAACAAAGCAAAATTGGTGATAAAAGTAGATTGGAAAATTGTTTAAAATTACATTCTCTATCTGAATCATGAAAGTTTATTTTGGACTAGACTTTCCCTTTAATACTACTAAGGACTTTAGACAAACTGCTAAGTTTGTTCATTCATTTTTTTGCTTTGTGGAGGGGGGCAGAAAGCTCCTGCTGTTTAGCCTCTTGGTTGAAACTTTTGATTCACAAGGCTTACTTGGAGGCAGGTCAGCCGCCACCAGAGCAGATCACTGCTCATTCTACTAGGTCAGTTGCCACTTCTTGGGCTTTCAAGAATGAGGCTTCAGTTGATCAGATTTGCAAGGCAGCTACTTGGTCTTCTTTGCATACTTTTACAAAATTCTAACATTTTTGATGCCTGTTTGATTTATTTTAATTGTATTTAAAAAAAATATATATATATATATATATATATATATATATTTGGGTTTTGGATTTAATTTCTCAGTGAAAACAATGTTTTTTCAATCACTCCCTTTATGTTTACTCATGGCCTCCACAGCTTGGGTATTCGTTCCCAAGAGTAATGGATTATGGGCTCAAACCACCTTATGAAATAAAACATAATTTATGCTTACCTAAATAAATTAATTTAATTCATCCTTATTTTTTTTTTGGGGGGGGGGAGAGGGATTAGTTTTCTCTTGTAAGATGTATCGAGTCCACGGATTCATCCTTACTTGTGGGATATTCTCCTCCCCTACAGGAAGTGGCAAAGAGAGCACCCACAGCAGAGCTGCCTATATAGCTCCCCCCTTAGCTCCACCCCCCAGTCATTCTCTTTGCCTACTCTAAGTAACTAGGAAGTGCAGAGCGAGTGTGGTGACAAAAATGTTAGTTTTTTTATTTCTCAAGCAAAAGTTTATTTTAAATGGTGCCGGTGTGTACTATTTACTCTTTGGCAGAAAAAGAGATGAAGATTTCTGCAAGGAGGATTATGATCTTAGCACTTTGTAACTTAGATCCACTGCTGTTCTCACAAAGGCTGAAGAGTACAGGAAAACCTCAGTTGAGGGAACGGTTTGCATGCTAAGCTGCATATGAGGTATGTTCAGTCTATGTTTTTCTAGACAGACTGTGTTTATTCTAGAAAAGGCTGGCAATATCCCCATGGGGAAAGGGTAAGCTGTTTTCAGACACTTGGAATAGGAATTTCAGCTTACTTGAAGGGTCTTTTGTTACTGGTGACACTGTTAGGAAAAACGTTTTTTGTTTATTCAGTAAATGATGCATTTATAACGTTTTTTGAAGGGACTAAAGGGGTCATTGTGGCTTGTGTTAGGGTTTTTTAACCCACATAGTTAATTAAGAGACACTCAGGTGTTTTTCTAATAGGCATCAAAACATTGAGTGAGGTGGGAGGGGCCTATTGTGGCGCCTCAGTTGCGCAGTTTCTTTTCCTTAAGAGTCATCCAACTGCTCCTGCTGTGTTTGAGGGCTGTAAAGGAGTTATTTTCCCCACAAATCTTTCTGAAGGGCAGGTAGGCGCCACAGCAGAGCTGTGGCAAGGTGATGAAAGTCTTTTTTACCGGTTTTGTCGTTTTTCCAATCCGGTTTTGCCATTTAGGGGTTAATTGTTTATTTGCATAGTTGTGCAAAGTTACTAAGGCTGTAAGATACTACTGTAAAAATTTTGTTAAGTTTACTGCTTTTTTACACTGTTTTGCAGAACTTGTACAGCTTTTTTTCTCTTAAAGGCACAGTACCGTTTTATTTCTAAGTATTATTTACTTTGATTACAGTGTTTTCCAAGCTTGCTTGTTTCATTACTAGCCTGTTTAACAGGTCTGATACCAAGGAAACTCCTTGTTCAATATTGTGACCCTATAGTGGTCCCAGAGAAATTGTGTAAAATGGATAGATACTTGGAGGTTCCTGTTTACACTGATGTTTTTCCAGTCCCTAAGAGGATTGTGAATATTATTGCTAAGGAGTGGGATAGACCAGGTATTCCGTTCACTCCCCCTCCTGTTTTTAAGAAAATGTTTCCCATACACCATAAGGGACTCATGGCAGACAGTTCCTAAGGTGGAGGGAGCTATTTCTACTCTGTCTAAGCGTACAACTATACCTATCGAAGACAGTTGTGCTTTCAAAGATCCTATGGATAAAAAATTAGAGGGTCTCTTGAAGAAAATTTTTGTTCATCAAGGTTTTTCTCTCTAACCTATTGCGTGCATTGTTCCTGTAACGACTGCAGCTGCTTTCTGGTTTGAGGCTCTAGAGGAGGCTCTTCAAATGGAGACTCCATTAGAGGAAATTATGGACAGAATTAAGGCCCTTAAGTTGGCTAATTCTTTTATTACAGATGCCGCATTCCAACTGGCTAAATTAGCGGCAAAGAATTCAGGTTTTGCCATTTTAGCATGCAGGGCGTTATGGCTTAAGTCCTGGTCTGCTGATGTGTCATCTAAATCTAAACTTTTGAACATTCCTTTCAATGGTAAGACCCTATTCGGGCCTGAACTGAAGGAGATTATTTCAGACATCACTGGAGGGAAAGGTCATACCCTCCCTCAGGATAGATCAAATAAGATGAGGGACAAACAAAATAATTTTCGTTCCTTTCGGAACTTTAAGAGTGGTCCCGCTTCAGCCTCCTTTGCTACAAAGCAAGAGGGGAATTTTGCCCAATCCAAGTCAGTCTGGAGACCTAACCAGGCTTGGAACAAGGGTAAACAGGCCAAGAAGCCTGCAGCTGCCTCTAAGACAGCATGAAGGGGTAGCCCCCGATCCGGGACCGGATCTAGTAGGGGGCAGACTCTCTCTCTTTGCTCAGGCTTGGGCGAGAGATGTTCAGGATCCCTGGGCTTTAGAAATTGTGTCCCAGGGATATCTTCTGGAATTCAAGGGCTCCCTTCCAAGAGGGAGATTTCA
The DNA here is from genome assembly GCF_027579735.1 of Bombina bombina. Taxonomy (NCBI): domain Eukaryota; kingdom Metazoa; phylum Chordata; class Amphibia; order Anura; family Bombinatoridae; genus Bombina; species Bombina bombina. Next base: position 1,001,148,477 of record NC_069503.1, read on the forward strand.
CATTTCTCGATTGTCTGTAAACCAAAGAGAGAGGCGTTCTTACGCTGTGTAGAAGACCTACATACCTTGGGGGTGATTCGCCCTGTCCCGAAGGAGGAACAGGGGCTAGGGTTTTATTCAAACCTGTTTGTGGTTCCCAAGAAAGAGGGAACCTTCAGACCAATTTTGGATCTCAAGATTCTAAACAAATTCCTCAAGGTTCCATCATTCAAGATGGAGACTATTCGGACTATTCTACCTCTGATCCAGGAGGGTCAATATATGACTAAATATCTACACATCCCTATTCACAGAGATCATCATCAATTCCTCAGATTCGCCTTTCTAAACAGGCATTACCAGTTTGTGGCCCTTCCTTTCGGGTTGGCCACGGCTCCCAGAATTTTCACAAAAGTGCTAGGGTCCCTTCTGGCGGTTCTACGACCACGAGGCATAGCAGTGGCTCCTTATCTAGACGACATCTTAATTCAGGCGTTGACTTTCCAGCTAGCCAAGTCTCACACAGACATCGTGTTGGCTTTTCTGACATTTCACGGGTGGAAGGTGAACATAAAAAAGAGTTCTCTCTTCCCTCTTACAAGAGTTTCCTTCCTAGGGACTCTGATAGACTCGGTAGAAATGAGAATTTTTCTGATGGAGGTCAGAAAGTTGAAACTCTTATCCACTTGCCGAGCTCTTCATTCCATTCCTCGGCCATCAGTGGCTCAGTGTATGGAGGTAATCGGACTCATGGTAGCGGCAATGGACATAGTTCCTTTTGCCCGTCTACACCTCAGACCACTGCAACTATGCATGCTCAAACAGTGGAATGTGGATTATGCAGACTTATCTCCTCAACTGCATCTGGACCAGGAGACCAGAGACCAGAGATTCTCTTCTCTGGTGGTTGTCTCAGGACCACCTGTCTCAGGGAATGTGCTTCCGCAGGCCAGAGTGGCTCATTGTATCGACAGATGCCAGCCTGCTAGGCTGGGGTGCAGTCTGGAACTCCCTGAAAGCACAGGGCTTATGGTCTCGGGAGGAAGCTCTCCTTCCGATAAACATTTTAGAACTGAGAGCGATTTTCAATGCGCTTCAGGCGTGGCCTCAGCTTGCTGCTGCCAAATTCATCAGGTTTCAGTCGGACAACATCACGACTGTAGCTTATATCAATCATCAGGGAGGAACAAGGAGTTCTCTAGCGATGATGGAGGTAACCAAAATAATCCAGTGGGCAGAGGATCACTCTTGTCATCTCTCAGCAATCCACATCCCAGGAGTAGAGAACTGGGAGGCGGATTTTCTAAGTCGTCAGACTCTTCATCTGGGGGAGTGGGAATTCCATCCGGAGGTATTCGCCCAGCTGATTCAGCTATGGGGCACACCAGAATTGGATCTGATGGCGTCTCGTCAGAATGCCAAACTTCCTCGTTACGGGTCCAGGTCCCGGGATCCCAAGTCAGTACTGATAGATGCTCTAGCAGTGCCTTGGTCCTTCAATTTGGCTTTGGTATTTCCACGTTTCCTCTCCTCCCACGTCTGGTTGCCAGAATCAAGTAGGAGAGAGCTTTGGTAATTCTGATAGCTCCTGCGTGGCCACGCAGGACTTGGTATGCAGACCTAGTGGACATGTCCTTGGTTCCACCATGGACTCTGCCAGTGAGGCGGGACCTTCTAATTCAAGGCCCGTTCACGCATCCAAATCTAATTTCTCTGCGTCTGACTGCTTGGAGATTGAACGCATGATTTTATCAAAGCGTGGTTTCTCTGAATCGGTCATTGATACCCCGATTCAGGCTAGAAAGCCTGTCACCAGGAAGATTTATCATAAGATTTGGCGCAAATATCTTTATTGGTGTGAATCCAAAAGTTACTCGTGGAGTAAGATTAGGATTCCTAGAATATTGTCTTTTCTCCAAGAGGGTTTGGAGAAGGGATTATCTGCTAATTCTCTTAAGGGTCAAATATCTGCTTTGTCTAGTCTACTTCACAAACGTCTGGCAGATGTCCCAGACGTTAAAGCATTTAGTCAGGCTTTGGTCAGAATCAAGCCTGTATTTAAACCTGTTGCTCCGCCATGCAGCCTTAACTTAGTTCTTAACGATCTTCAAGGGGTTCCATTTGAACCTATGCATTCCAGAGATATTAAGCTTCGATCTTGGAAAGTTTTGTTTTTAGTAGCTATCTCTTCGGCTCGAAGAGTTTCTGAGCTATCTGCTTTACAATGTGATTCCCCTTACCTTGTTTTCCATGCAGATAAGGTGGTTTTACGTACCAAACCTGGGTTTCTGCCTAAGGTTGTTTCTAATAAGAATATCAATCAAGAGATTGTGGTTCCTTCTTTGTGTCCTAATCCTTCATCTAAGAAGGAACGTCTGTTACACAATCTTGATGTGGTTCGTGCTTTAAAATTCTACTTACAAGCAACTAAAGATTTCTGTCAAACATCTTCTTTGTTTGTTGTTTATTCTGGTAAACGGAGAGGTTAAAGGGCTGCGGCTACATCTCTTTCCTTTTGGCTGAAAAGCATCATCCGTTTGGCCTATGAGACTGCTGGACGGCAGCCTCCTGAAAGGATTACTGTTCATTCTACTAGAGCTGTGGCTTCCACATGGGTTTTTAAAAATGAGGCTTCTGTTGAACAGATTTGTAAGGCGGCGACTTGGTCTTCGTTTCATACTTTTTCCAAATTTGACAAATTCGATACTTTTGCTTCTTTGGAGGCTATTTTTGGGAGAAAGGTTCTACAAGCAGTGGTGCCTTCCGTTTAAGGTCCCTGTCTTGTCCCTCCCTTCATCCGTGTCCTAAAGCTTTGGTATTGGTATCCCACAAGTAAGGATGAATCCGTGGACTCGATACATCTTACAAGAGAAAACATCATTTATGCGTACCTGATAAATTTATTTCTCTTGTGATGTATCGAGTCCACGGCCCGCCCTGTTTTTTAAGACAGGCATATATATTTTTATTTTTAAACTTTCAGTCACCACTGCACCCTATGGTTTCTCCTTTTTCTTCCAAGCCTTCGGTCGAATGACTGGGGGCTGGAGCTAAGGGGGGAGCTATATAGGCAGCTCTGCTGTGGGTGCTCTCTTTGCAACTTCCTGTAGGGGAGGAGAATATCCCACAAGTAAGGATGAATCCGTGGACTCAATACATCACAAGAGAAATAAATTTATCAGGTAAGCATAAATTGTTTATTCTTCAGCACATTTTTTTCCCCCTGCTCCTTTTATGACTCTTCTGGTTTGCAAATCTTTGCCTCCTCCTAGTGGTAGAGAAGAGTAATTCCCAGAAGTAATGGGTCATGGACTCTCTCCACCTTGAAAGAAAGAAATTTATCATGTAACCATAAATTATTTTTTTTACCTCTATGATTACCTTGTATCTAAGCTTCTGCTGACTGTCCCCTTATTTCAGTTCTTTTGACGGACCTGCATTTTAGGTAATCAGCAATGAATCCTAGGTAACTCCACGGGAGTGAGCACAATGTTATCTATATGATGAGATGATAGGTGGTTTTTAAGGACTTAGAATTTAGTATATGAGCCCTACCTAGGTTTAACTTTCAACAAAGAATACCAAGAGAGCAAAGCAAATTTGATAATAAAAGTAAATTGGAAAAGTGTTTAAAATTGTATGCCCTATCTGACTCATGAAAGTTAACCTTTTAACGCCGTTAGAACGTTGTATTCCGTCCTAATTTTGCTGGGCTTTAGCACCGATGGACGGAATACAACGTCCTAACCGCTTGGCTTTCCTTAAGCCACTGGCTTCCCTGATGGGATCGCGGTCAGTAGGGCTTGCCTAGCATCATAGGGCCCACCTGACACAATCCCATCATTGATATCTCGTGATCACAAACATGATCGCAATATTTCAATTTATTTACATCAGAACAGTTGTTCCGATGTAGACATGTTAACCCTGGCACGAAAGGGTTAACATTTTGACTAGAATGTCCCTTTAACACTCTGTATGGTTGATTCTGAAGCAGTCTGTGATACAGAGGCCAGGTAGAGATAAGCAGGAAGATCAATAGTAACTAGAGTCCTTCCTAACTCCAAAAAAAAAATTTTTTTATTAAAAAACGTATGACCTGCCACTGCCTGCACTGATATCATGTGAGTGTGACATGATGCTTTACTAGTGTCTCTGACTACAGGAGTTAGTGTTTGTGTTTTACCCATTGGTGTTTGTGTGTGTATGGTATGTATGTGACTGTGTGTGTATTTATGTATGTGTGTATGTATGTGACTGTGTGTGTATTTATGTATGTGTGTATGTATGTGACTGTGTGTGTATTTATGTATGTGTATGTATGTGTGTGTGTATGGTATGCATGTGACTGTGTGTATTTATGTATGTGTGTATGTATGTGACTGTGTGTGTATTTATGTATGTGTATGTATGTGTGTGTGTGTGTGTGTGTGTATGTGGAACCAGCAAATTACAGACCTTGTTACTACAGCATGGGAGGCAGGGGGTAAACAGTGTCACTATACAGTAAGGGTTGCCACCTCAGCCATGTTTTTCTTTTCTGTGTTAAATGTAAAAAAAAAAGAAGAAGATATGTATCAAATTCACCTTTTTTTGGGGGGGGGGGGGTAGGGGGTCCCTTCTTAGATTCTTGCACCGGGGCCATGTGGTTTCTAGTTACGCCTCTGAGGGAAAGTGCCTGTCACAAAATCGCTAGACATTTTCTGACTGAAATGTGGGAGGATTTAGGGGTCTGGTTAAACAAAATATTTGATAAAATATTTAAGGCAAATTCCAGAAAAGTGTATAGTTTCCCTGTGCCTGCTGTTTTGTACAGCACATATGCATTATACACTGTGAACTGCATTACATTAATGGCTACTTTTATACCAGGCTTTGGTCTTTCGCTGAACCAGATATGGCTGTAGGCACTGATCAGCTAAATCTACTCCCCCCATATTTTTGCTGTACTCCACAATGCACTTTGGTTTGTGCATCCTTTCACAGACACTAGCACTGTAGTTTTATCATGCATTGTGGATAGCATGTACACTGGGTTTTTTTTTTGCCAGTGTACCGAAGGGCTACTAGTTCATCTTGGCATAAAGCTGCTGTTGTGCCCCTACATTTTTTCACATATGCCAGCTTCTGGGGGAAACCTGTACACTTTTTGTGCACTGTGCCACAGGCCAGGGTTTCAAAGTAAAAAAATATTTTCAACAACTCTATGCTTGTGTACCATAGATGGTAGCCTTTATTCAGCTAGGGTAGGAGGAAATTGCACACAATTTCGCCATTTGTGCCAATTGAATCTGGGTAGCCAGGTGGATTGAGGTATCTTTTCCCTCACTGTGCCCATTAACCCATTAGTGACCACATCATTTTTTCATTTTCTGACCGTTTGGGACCAAGGCTATTTTTACATTTCTGCAGTGTTTGTGTTTAGCTGTAATTTTCCTCTTACTCATTTACTGTACCCACACATATTATATACCATTTTTCTCACCATTAAATGGAATTTCTAAAAATACCATTATTTTCATCATATCTTATAATTTACTATAAAATTGTTTATAAAATATGATGAAAAAATTGAAAAAAAACACACTTTTTCTAACTTTGACCACCAAAACCTGTTACACATCTACAACCACCAACAACACCCATGCTAAATAGTTTTTAAATTTTTGTCCTGAGTTTAGAAATATCCAATGTTTACATGTTCTTTGCTTTTTATGCAAGTTATAGGGCAATAAATACAAGTAGCACTTTGCTATTTCAAAACCACTTTTTTTCTAAATTAGCGCTAGTTACATTGGAACACTGATATCTGTCAGGAATCCCTGAATAACCCTTCACATGTATATATATATATTTTTTTTAGAAGACATCCCAAAGTATTGATCTAGGCCGATTTTGGTATATTTCATGCCACCATTTCACCGCCAAATACGATCAAATAAAAAAAATTGTTCACTTTTTCACAAATTTTAGGTTTCTAACTGAAATTATTTACAAACAACTTGGGAAATTATGGCACAAATGGTTGTAAATGCTTCTCTGGGATCCCCTTTGTTCAGAAATAGCAGACATTTATGGTTGTGGCATAACTTTTTGGTAATTAGAAGGCCGCTAAATGCTGCTGCGCACCACACTTGTATTATGCCCAGCAGTGAAGGGGTTAATTAGGTAGCTTGTAGGGAGCGTGTAGGGTTAATTTTAGCTGTAGTGTAGTCGACAACCCAAAGTATTGATCTATTCCCATTTTGATATATTTCATGCCACCATTTCACAGCCAAATTCGATCAAATAAAAAAAATCGTTAACTTTTTCTCTAAATTGTTCACTTTTTCACAAACTTTAGGTTTCAAACTGAAATTATTTACAAACAACTTGTGCAATTATGGTACAAATGGTTGTAAATGCTTCTCTGGGATCCCCTTTGTTCAGAAATAGCAGACATATATGGCTTTGGCATTGCTTTTTGGTAATTAGAAGGCCGCTAAATGCCGCTGCGCACCACACTTGTAATATGCCCAGCAGTGACTGGGTTAATTAGGTAGCTTGTAGGGAGCTTGAAGGGTTAATTTTAGCTTTAGTGTAGAGATCAGCCTCCCACCTGACACATCCCACCCCATGATCCCTCTCAAACAGCTCTAATCCTTCCCCCACCCCTCAATTGTCCCCGCCATCTTAAGTACTGGCAGAAAGTCTGCCAGTACTAAAATAAAAGGCTTTTTTCATTTAAAAAAATAATAATATATATATATATATATATATATATTCTGCTGTGTATAATCTCTCCTTAGCCCCCAACCTCATTGACCCCCCCCAAAGAGCTCTCTAACCCTCCCCCCACTAACTATTTCCCACCATTTTGGGTACTGGCAGCTGTCTTAAATGTTTTTTTTATTTAAATAAGCACTTTTTTCTGTAGTGTAACTGCCCCCCCTGCATACCCTCCCCCCCCGATCTATTTTTAAAAATGATTTCCCCCTCCTCTCCCACCCACAACCGCCACCCTCTCCCCACCACTTTGAAATTGTTAAGCCCGGATCGCGGGAGCGCACGTGCACGCACCCGGCGATCTTTTCCTACTGCTGGCCGGAAGATTGCCAGTGATGAGCCGCCCACCCGCCAACGATCGGCACAGAGTGGCCCTCTCTACATCGGTGTGCCAAAAAAGGTATTGCAGTGATGCCTCAATATTGAGTCATCACTGCAATACCTTAGAAGCTGCTGGAAGCGATCAGGATTGCTTCCAGAGCTTCAAACCCCAGAGGATGTGCCAGGCACGTCCTTGGTCGTTAAGGGGTTAACAATGTCAGGGCCCCACCCACAGAAAACACACAGACATATGCACACCCCCTTACAGAGACATCCACAGGAAACACACAAATACACACACACACACACACTCACAGAGACATCCACAGAAAATGCACAGACATACATACACACACCCTCACAGAGACACCCAGAGAAAATGTACAAAGACACACACACACCATCACAGAGACACCCTCACATAGACACCCACAGAAAACACACACCCTCACAGAGACATCCACAGAAAACACACAAAGACATACACACACACTCTCACAGAGACACCCACAGAAAACAGACATTTGCACACACCCTACAGAGACATCCACAGAAAACACACAAAGACATACACACACACTCTCACAGAGACAACCACAGAAAACAGACATATGCACATACCCTCACAGAGACATCCACAGGAAAAACACACAGACATACACACACCCTCAGAGACATCCAGAGAAAACACAGACATACATACACACACACACCCTCACAGAGACATCCAGAGAAAACACACAAAGACATACACACACACTCTCACGGAGACAACCACAGAAAACAGACATATGCACATACCCTCACAGAGACATCCACAGGAAAAACACACAGACATACACACACCCTCAGAGACATCCAGAGAAAACACAGACATACATACACACACACACACCCTCACAGAGACATCCAGAGAAAACACACAAAGACAAGACATACATACACACATACATACATACACACACACCCTCACTGAGACATCCACAGAAAATGTACAGACATACACACACCCTCACAGAGACATCCACAGAAAACACAGACATACACACACACCCTCACATAGACACCCACAGAAACACACACACACACACACACCCTTACTGAGACATCCACAAAAAACACAGACATACACACACACACCCTCACAGCGACACCCACAGAAAATGCACAAAGATACATATGCACACACCCTCACAGAAACACCTACAGAAAACAGATATATGCACACACCCTCACAAAGACATCCACAGAAAACACATAAAAACATACACACACACACACCCTCACAGAGACACCCACAGAAAATGCACAAAGATACATATGCACACACCCTCACAGAAACACCCACAGAAAACAGATATATGCACACACCCTCACAGAAACACCCACAGAAAACAGATATATGCACACACCCTCACAAAGACATCCACAGAAAACACACAAAAACATACACACACCACCCTCACAGAGACACCCACAGAAAATCCTTAAAGACATACACACACCCTCACTTGACCCACAGAAAATACACAGAAATACACACACACACACACACACCCTCACATATACACCCACAGAAAATGCACACACATGCACACACCCTCACAGAAACACCCACAGAAAATAGACATATGCATACACCCAAACAGACATATGCACATATTCTCACAGAGATATCCACAGAAAACAGACATATGCACATATTCTCACAGAGACATTCACAGAAAATACACAGACACACACCCTCTCACAGAGACAGCCACAGAAAATGCACAGACATACGCACATACCCTCACATAGACATCCACAGAAAATGTACAAAGACAAATATGCACACACCCTCACAGAAACACCCACCGAAAACACACAGACATACACACACCCTCAGAGACATCCACAGAAAATACATACATGCATACACACACACACACTCACAGAGACACCCACAGAAAATACATACATACATACACACACACCCTCACAGAGACATACATACTACAAAAAATGCACAGAGACACCCACAAAAAATACAGACATACATACATACCCTCACAGAGAGAGACCCACAGAAAACACACACACAGAGCCACCCACAGAAAATACACCGACATACATACATACATACCCTCACAGAGATACCCACAGAAAACGCATCCTCACAGAGACACCCACAGAAAATACACAAATACATACATATCCTCACAGAGACACCCACAGAAAATACACAAATACATAGATACCCTCACAGAGAGACCCACATAAATTACACAAAAACATGCACACACCCTCACAGAAAATACACAAATACTTACACACACACTAACAGAGACCCACAGAAAAAAAATACATACACACACTCAGAGACACCAGCAAAAGCACAAAGACAAACATAGACATCCACGGGAGGTAACATTTCTGCACATTACCATCCCCTAAATCAACAGACATCACTTTATAAAGAATCATATTTGTAAATGTGAAAACATAAAATACTTCTGTGAATTCAAAATTGTACAGTAATGATCTATCAGAATGGGTAGATGAAGAAAAGTAATTTGGAAAGGTTGACATATAATGTTTGGGGTCCCCACCCACCCCCATTTTCCTTAACCAAGATCACCACTTCAAATCTGGTGTACAAATGTTCCCATCTGTTAGCTATACTTATGGATTTTGAAAATGTTGTACTCTATATGGTCTTGGTGGAACTATAAGCTGTGGTACTCAGTCTTATGCCATTAGATCTGGTTAAATGCAGGATTTAGGCTTATTTGTATGTATTTCAAAATTTAGTCATCTGTTGTGTAAACTGAACAGTATCAAGTTATCCTGTTTCATTTAAAACATTGAGCAATATAACATTTTATGCAGATGTACAAATCTTAGATGAAATTCCTCCTGGCATCTGGAAAGCCCTTGCATAAAGGGGCAGTAAACTGTAATGTAATATGTAATATATATATATATATATATATATATATATATATCATATCTGCCCAAGGGGCACCTACCATTTGTGTATTGAGGAGTAAACATTTCTGCATGGTTTTAAATATAGAATTTCTACAGCATTGTCAAATAATCATAAATGCACTGCTGCATATTGTTAAAAAAAATTGTTTTGATGGACCCCTGGCCCCACCATAAAGCTACCACACTGAAGTTACAATCCGAAATTGCACAAAGAAATAAAAAAACATTTACTAAGTAAGTCCTACCTCCTCTGCAAATGAAAGTGATCTGCCTTAGGCACACACTGTATATACTGAAGTGCAAAGTCTGTCTCAAACTGTGCATAGTGGTTTAGTGCACACTCAGAAATCCTCTCAAATGTTTTACACCTTGTAATGACATTTCCAACGCTCAATAGCACTCTTCTGTTATGCCCTTTGGTGGCTGCCAACATTTTTTTTAAATAATAGTTGTGCTTGCCTCATTGGGCCTTCTGGCAGGAGTCGCCCCTTTCACCCTCTGATGGTGGCCCAATGGAGCTTCTACATCTTTCTCATCTACTCCAGGGTTCAGTGGTTAAAAATATACTCTGACTAGACGCCTGTGATTTAGATAAAATGCCAAGATGGTACAAGTACCCCTCTTTTGATGAAGAGTGTTTTTTGTGAGCAACTAAGAATGCAAATATGCTAACGCATAGACAACATACAACAAGATTATATGAGTAGGTGTCAAGCCTGACCAAAAATAATTGAGACTGAGCAAGTCTGTGTTCTAGAAAATGGAGATGTTTTAAGTCTAACTTGAGGATTTATATATTTCCTCTAATCCTGCAAGATAGGCTCAAGACCATTCAACACAATGTGGAGGCAATAACAATTCGACCATACTGGCTGAAGCATCATTGGCTTCTGTTGCTTCTAAAGCTAAGCAAGGTAAAACTGATTCCATACAAAGAGACCTGTCAAACAGGCATGTGCATTAGTTCCTTATTCAGCATTTTTTTGTACAAATAAAGGCATAATATGGCAGCTGCAATCAGCTATTTTTGGGGCACAGATATGTTTGTGTTTCACTTTAACACTAATAAATCTGGTGCTGAAAATAGCCAAATACTGCTGCCCACAAATGAAACAAATGCACATGCCTACTGTCAACCTTTAAGGGATGTGAAATCCAAATTTTTTATTTTGTGATTCAGATAGAAAATACAGTTTTACACAACTTTCCAATGTACTTTTATTATCTAATTTGCTTTGGTATCCTTTGTTGAAGAAGCAGCAATGCACTACTGGGAGCTAGCTGAACTCTTTGTGTGAGCCAATAACATGATGCATAAATATGCAGCCACCAATGAGCAGTTCCTGAGGCTACCTATGTATCTTTTTGGACAAAGGATACCAAGAGAACAAAACAAATTAGTTAATGGGATATAAAATCTAGATTTTTTTCTATTAAGACATCTGATTCACCCAAATGGTGAACATGTTTACCTAGTTGTATGGAAGATGAGTGGAAACACCTGCAAGAGGTTAATGGAGGAAGGGAAATGCTTCTAAGCAAGTAAATCAGGCACCTTCTGCAAAAAATGGGATGATCAGTTATAATTATAGAGTTTTAGATTTCAATTTTGTTAGACATTTATTGGATGAGTTTGGTTTTGGACTAAACATTAGTTATCTCAAATGCAAGTATCAGCTTTAAAGTGAATGTAAAGTTGAATGAATGAGTGCCTGGTTTTTAAAAATACTATTAAAAACAGGGGCACTTTCATTCATGAAATTTTACATTGCAGCGTTTTTTTTTAAAATACCTTTTTCTTTACCAAACACAGACCTCGATCATCCGCTCGCTTCTCATGTTGTACTTAGCACTTCAATGACGAAACCGGCTTCCTCCAATTACGGCGTGGCCTCACGAGATGGACGCTCTGGGGTGCACGCTATGATTGGAGGAAGCCGGTTTCGCCATTGCTGAGGTAAGTACAGAGGAGCTGTGGGCAGAGGATCGCGGCCTGTGTTTGCTAAAGAAAAAGGTAAGTATTAAAAAAAAAAACGCTGCAATGTAAAGTTTCATGAATGAAAGTGACCCTGTTTTAAATAGATTTTAAAAACCTGGCACTCATTCATTCAACTTTACATTAACTTTAACTGCAAAAGCAGGCACTAAAATCTTGGGCACAACTGTTCTTTCAAATAGCTTTACATGTACATCTAAGGATAAAACGAGCGCAGGAAGCACTTACGCTACACAATTTTGAGTCTTTATGTCAACTCTCTTTATATACTATGAAAATGTATTTTCTTACTAACCATTGTTTAAGTTCAAAGAGTGGCAGAATTACAGGAATTATCTTATGTTTCCCTGTACATAATTGTTGATCATGATCGCTTACAATCTGCATGAGCAGATAAAATTTGAATTTAAGCGAGTGCCATATGGATGCTTATTTTTCATTTTTAGAATGACTGTTATGCAAACATAATCTAAGTACAAAAATGTGTAGGAATGAATAAATCAATGTATATGCTAATCTGGTCTTGTTTATAGCAATGAAGACAGACATGACCACTTAAAGTGACATTAAACATAAATTGTAAGCAGCATGATAATGTACCTTCATATCTGAGAACATTTTTACCAAAGAATAATTTTTTGCAACAAGTATTCTGCTTTATGTTTTATCTTTTCACTGATTTATCTGCCCTCTAGAACAAAATGTCCCTTTCTAATCAATCAGAGACTAAAACACAATTATAGAATTTGAGCATGAGTTGTTTGTACTGAGTAATTAAATAAAGATACTGGTGTAGCCCTGTCCTCTATCCTCTACTTAGCACTGATTTAGCTTAGTTAATTAATTAAACAGACATTTAAACAAACATACATACATATATTCCTTTATGACCAACCTAATAGCTATATATACATCTATATTTAAATATACACATTAATATTTACACTTGAATATTGTTGAGCACTTAGCTGATGGTGTGCATTAAAGGGACACTGAACCCAAAAAATTTTCTCTCGTGATTCATATAGAGCATGACATTTTAAGCAACTTTCTAATTTACTCCTATTATCAAATTTTCTTCATTCTCTTTGTATCTTTATTTGAAATGCAAGAATGTAAGTTTAGATGCCGGTCCATTTTTGATGAACAACCTGGGTTGTTCTTGCTGATTGGTGGATAAATTCATCCACCAATAAAAAGTGCTGTCCAGAAGTATGAACCAAAAAAAAACAAAAAAAAAGCTTAGATGTCTTCTTTTTCAAATAAAGATAGCAAAAGAACAAAGAAAAATTGATAATAGGAGTAAATTTGAAAGTTGCTTACAATTGCATGCTCTATCTGAATCGTGAAAGAAAAATTTGGGTTCAGTGTCCCTTTAAGATGCTCTGGTTACTACCACTTGCAAAACCAGATTGTGCATTATTCTTAGGGTGAGACTGAGCACAAGAAGACGCGCCTTGCACTATTGATTGAGCTCCACTTTTAATCTAGACCAATGTCTGCAACTAAACCAGACACATGCACCAGTTGTGTGCACCTGCAGCCTAAGCTATCATCAAAACTTCTCTCAGAAACATTTTTGCAAACATGTTTAAAAATAAATCTGAAATACAGAGATTTTAATTTTAAATTAAATGGTTTTTCTTTTAAAAGATTAATATTTTTGCTAAATGGAAAAAATGTAATATATTTGAAACGTACACAATATACTTCCTCATTAATGTTCAACCAATGTACAGTAGTAAATTATATGCAGTGACTGAATTCTTCCACAAGATGGTGCAAAAGGAGCATATTTGCAGGAATTTTCATGCATTTCTATTACTTGGTATTAAAACGTAAATAAAACACAATAAGTTTAAATATAAGTAAAATAGATTTAACAGTGTCATGTATTTAATGTTGCTTAAGCTTCATTCTACAGAACATTGTATGTTCTGTTCTTATTTGTCTTGCTAACTAGATGACACTTGTTTTAAGTTGTAATACTTACAAACTTTATCTTTTATTCATATCAAGTTTACATTTTTGGCAAATGAAAAAAACGTAATCTCATTAGTTTACCAAGGAGAGGCCATAATGACAGAATAGGTCACCCCTTTAATTCAAGCTTTTAGTGCAACAATTGAATCAATGTTTTATAAATGTTTGTCTTATGAAATTCCATCAAATGAACTGGCAGCCACATCAAGACTCTCAGAATGATATCATAAAATAGAGAGAATTAAATTAACACTGAAATAAGCTTGGTTTTCCCTTGTGGAAAATAACATTGAATGCTTTAGGGGAGAAAATGTGCATTATGTTTTGCAAACACATTGTGATCCACTCCCATGCTTCCTGTATTTTATAATTAGGTAGTTGTAACCCTCAGGCAACCTCTTATTCATTGCACGTGACAAGCATTTATTAATTGGATATAAAGCATGCTCCTTTAACACAATTTTTCGGCTCTGTTTGAACCCGTTATTGATCTATAGCGCATTGATCTGTCCTGGAGCACCATAGTGATGGACAAATAAACAACTGGAAATCCACACCAGCTAATAGTATAAACAGAGACGTAATGCAGATAGGTTTTGAAAGGATATACACATTGTTGTAATAAAAAAGAGATCAATAAGCAGTGGGTTTTACTTAAAGGGACATTAAAGTCATATTAAGACCTTCATGATTTAGATAGAGAATACAATTTTAAACAACTTTCCAATTTACTTCTATTATTTAATTAGCTTCCTTTTTTGTTATCCTTTGCTAAAAGGTTTATCTAGGAAAGCTCAGGAGCAGCAAAGAACCTATGTTCTAGGTGCTGATTGGTGGCTGCATATTTATATATCGATTATCATTGGCTCACCCATGTGAGAAACCAGTAGTGCATTGCTGCTCCTTCAACAAATGATACAAAGCGAATGAAGCAAATTTGATAATAGAAGTAAACTGGAAAGTTGTTTAAAATTGTACATTCTACCTAAATCATGAAAGAAAAATTTTGGGTTTCATGTCCCTTTAAAAATCAAAGCAATATGCATTATTTACCTTTTATTCCTTTTTTTAAAAACGTATTTTGTGCAGGGTCCATTACTTCCTGTCACAGCCCTACAAGGGGGCTGGGGTCTCTACAGGTAGGCATTTATTTCATGTAATTGGCAAGAGTCCATGAGCTAGTGACGTATGGGATATACAATCCTACCAGGAGGGGCAAAGTTTCCCAAACCTCAAAATGCCTATAAATACACCCCTCACCACACCCACAATTCAGTTTTACAAACTTTTCCTCCTATGGAGGTGGTGAAGTAAGTTTGTGCTTGATTTTCTTCTGTGATATGCGCTTCTCAGCATTTTGAAGCCTGATTCCTCTCAGAGTACAGTGTTTGTCAGAGGGATGTGAAGGGAGTATCACCTATTGAATTCTATGGTTTTCCTCGCGGGAAATCTTTTCATAGGTTCTCTGTTATTGGTCGTAGAGATTCATCTCCTACCATACTTTCATATTCCATTACCTCTACTGATAACTGTTTCTGTACTGGTTTGGCTATCTACTTATATGTGGATGGGTGTCTTTTGGTAAGTATGTTTTTATTTCTTAAAGACACTCTCAGCTATGGTTTGGCACTTTATGTATTCATGTAAAGTTCTAAATATATGTATTGTACTTATATTTGCCATGAGTCAGGTTTATGTATATTTCCTTTTGCAGACTATCAGTTTCAAAATTGGGAAAAACATATTTAGGAAGTTATTTTTCTTACCTGGGGTATAGTCTTTTCTTAAAAATTGACTATTTTCATTAATTTTCACGGGCAAATTTTTTTTGGCGTGAAGATAAGTGCGGTGATGCAAATTCGTCATTTCCGGCATCTTAGTTGATGCCAGGTTTCCTTGCACAAGGTGTTGTGTCTGCTATAATGCGAGTTGCATTATAAGGAAATTGATCATTTTGCTTTATATGTTGTTTTTTTTTCTCTTACATTTGCAAGATGTCTCAATCTGATCCTGTCTCAGAAACCACTGTTGGATTCCTGCTGTCTGATAACAGTTCTACCAAAGATAAGTGTATATGTTGTAAGTTAGTGGAGATTATATCTCCAGCTGTAGTATGTAACAGTTGCCATGATAAGCTTTTACATGCAGAGAATATATCCATCAGTACTAGTACAATGCCTGTTGTTCCTTCAACATCTAGTGTACATGATATCCCTGTGAATATAAAAGATTTAATTGCTGATGCGATTCAGAAGGCTTTGTCTGCCATTCCACCTTCTAATAAACGTAAATGGCATTTTAAAACTTCTCATAAAGATGATGAATTTTCAAATGACCGAAAACATACTGAATTATCCTCCTCTGATGAGGATCTATCTGATTTAGAAGCTCCTACCTCAGATATTGACACTGACAAATCTACTTATTTCTTTAAGATGGAGTATATTCGTTCCTTGTTGAAAAAAGTGTTAATTACTTTGGATATTGAGGAGACTAGTCCTCTTGATATTAAAACTAGTAAACGTTTAAATTCTGTTTATAAACGTCCTGTGGTTACTCCAGAGGTTTTTCCTGTTCCTGATGCTATTTCTGATATGATTTCAAAGGAATGAAATAGGCCTGGTACTTCTTTTATTCCTTCTTCTAGGTTTAAAAAGTTGTATCCTTTGCCAGCAGCCAGATTGGAGTTTTGGGAAAAAATCCCCAAAGTTGATGGGGCTATTTCTACTCTTGCCAAACGTACTACTATCCCTATGGAAGATAGTACTTCTTTAAGGATCCTTTAGATAGGAAACTTGAATCTTATCTAAGGAAAGCTTATTTATGTTCTGGCTATCTTCTCAGGCCTGCAATTTCTATAGCTGATATTGCAATTGCATCAACCTTCTGGTTGGAAAGCTTAGCACAACAGGAAACAGATTCTGATTTTTCTAGCATTGTTCGCTTCAACATACTAATCATTTTATCTGTGATGCTTTTTTTATATCAAAATTGATGTTAAATCTATGTATTTAGCTATTTTAGCTAGAAGAGCTTTGTGGCTCAAATATTGGAATGCTGACATGGTATCGAAGTCTAGATTACTATCTCTTTCTTTCCAAAGTAACAATTTATTTGGTTCTCAGTTGGATTCCATTATTTCAACTGTCACTGGGGGAGAAGGGAGTTTTTTTACCTCAGGATAAAAGCTCTAAAGGTAAATCTAAAGCTTCTAATCATATTCGTTCCTTTTGACAGAATAAAGAACAGAAACCAAATCCTTCCCCCAAGGAATCTGGTTCCAATTGGAAGCCTTCTTCATGTTGGAATAAATACAAGCCTTTTAAGAAACCAATGCCAACCCCCAAGTCTGCATGATGGTGCGGCCCTCATTCCAGTTCAGCTGGTGGGGGGGCAGATTAAAATGTTTCCAGAACATTTGGGCAGATTCTGTACAACATCATTGGATTCAGAGCATTGTCTCTCAAGGGTATCGAATAGGATTCAGAATGAGACTTTTTGTGAGAAGATTTTTTCTCTCGCGTTCCAGCAAATCCAGTGAAGGCTCAGGCTTTTCTGAAATGTGTTTCAGATCTAGAGTTTTCAGGGGTAATTATACCAGTTCCGTTTCAGGAACAGGGTCTGGGGTTTTATTCAAATCTATTCATTGTCCCAAAGAAAGAAAATTCATTCAGGCCAGTTCTGGATCTGAAAATTTTGAACCGTTTTGTAAGAGTGCCATACAAATTCTTACATAAATTATGTTATCTAGCTGTATGTGATACATCTTCTAAAGCAGCTTGAGCTGGCTTTCTCTAGCATTCCCTGAACAGCAATGTAAAGTCAGGTTTTTTGCCCATACTCAGAAGAGGACCAAATGCAGTGTTCTCCCCAGGACCTTTTTAATATGTGCGCCACCCGGCTGATTTTACTGACCACCCACCTAAAATATTAGTCAATATTAAAGGGACAGTCTACACCAGAATTTCTATTGTTTTAAAAGATAGATAATCCCTTTATTACCCACTTCCCAGTTTTGCATAACCAACACAGTTATAATAATATACTTTTAACCTCTGTGATTATCTTGTATCTAAGCCTCTGCAAACTGCCCCTTTTTTTCAGTTCTTTTGACAGACTTGCAGTCTAGCCAATCAGTGCCTGCTCCCAGATTACTTCACGTGCACGAGCACAGTGTTATCTATATGAAATATGTGTACTAACAACCTCTAGTGGTGAAAAACTGTTAAAATGCAATCTGAAAGAGGTGGGCTTCAAGGTCTAAGAAATTAGCATATGAACCTCCTAGGTTAAGCTTTCAACTAAGAATACCAAGAGAACAAAGCAAAATTGGTGATAAAAGTAAATTGGAAAATTGTTTAAAATTACATGCTCTATCTGAATCATGAAAGTTTATTTTGGCCTAGACTGTCCCTTTAAGCTAAAATGTGCTATTATTCAAATATATCAATGTTTATTGCTCAAAATATCATTAAAGGATGTATGTTAAATTATACAATAAATTTGTGCTTTGTAAAGCAGAAAATGTTATACTATTACACAGCTACTTTATAATGCCACCCGGCCGGCAACATTTTCTGTGTGAGGACACTGGAATGCAAATTAAAGGGACATGGAACCCAAATTATTTCATGATTCAGAAAGAGCATGCAATTTTAAACAACTTTCTAATTTACTTCTATTATTTAATTTGCTTCCTTCGCTTGTTATCCTTTGCTAAAAGGTTTATCTAGGAAAGCTCAGTAGCAGCAAAGAACCTAGGTTCTTACTGCTGATTGGTGGGTGCATATATATACCGATTCTCATTGGCTCACCCATGTGTTCAGTTAGAAACCAGTGCTGCTCCTTCAACAAAGCATACCAACAGAATGAAGCAAATTTAATAATAGAAGTAAATTGGAAAGTTGTTTAAAACTGTATGTTCTACCTAAATCATAAAAGAAAAATTTTGAGTTTCATGTCCCTTTAAGTTCTCCGCATATCAGCTCCCATACGTCACAATAAGCAGTTGCTACATTGAGAATTTCTAAATGTTAATTTTGCAAAAAAAATAATAAATAAATATGTTTCTTTTTTACTTTGATTTAATATATATATATTATTTTTTTTACTAAAGGAGCACAGTTTCATATCACTTAAAAGTGAAGGTAAAGTTATAGAGGCCTTTTTATCAAGCCGTCAACCGCAAATACGCTGGAATTCCGCAGCGTAATTGTGGCGAGCCTGATTCCCCTTATTTATAAAAGCCTACAGACCAGCAAAAGTTGAAATCTGTGACGTAACATACGATCCGCCGGTCTCAGTCCGACACAGATCGATGCTTATGTCATTACAGATGTTCTGAATGCAAATTTGGCACTATCTGACTACTTTTGCTAGTTATCAAACTCCTACCAGGTACGCTCGCCACTATTCCGGAGGCGGCGGATGCCATAGGAATCAATGGGAGTCGAAAACCTTATGTTCGCTGCTGCCCGATATCCCATTGATTTCTATGGTAGAACAAAAGTTATGTTTACATCTAACACCCTAACATAAGCCCCGAGTCTAAACACTCCTAATCTGCCGCCCTGACATCGCCGCAACCTACATTATACTTATTAACCCCTAATCTGCTGTCCCAACACTGCCGCTACCTACATTACAGTTATTAACCCCTAATCTCCCGCCCCGACACCGCTGCCACCTACATAATGTTATTAACCCCTATTCCACCGCTCCCAGACCCCGCCGCCACCTAAATAATGTTAACCCCTATCCCGCCGCTACCGTAGCCCACCACAACTAAATAAATGTATTAACCCCTAAACCCCTGGCCTCCCACATCACTACCACTTACTAAACCTATTAACCCCTAAACTGCCAGCCCCCCACATTGCCATAAACTAAATTAACCCCTAAACCTAACAACCCGCTAACTTTATATTAAATATTATAATATTTGGCTTTTCCAATCAGCCAATAGAATGCAAGCTCAATCCTATTGGCTGATTGGATCAGCCAATAGGATGAAAGCTCAATCCTATTGGCTGATTGCAACAGCCAATAGGATTTTTTCAACCTTAATTCCGATTGGCTGATAGAATTCTATCAGCCAATCGTAATCTAAGGGGTGCCATCTTGGATGACGTCATTTAAAGGAACATTCATTGTTGAAGAAGACGTCGTTTGAAGAGGATGCTCCGTGCCGGATGTCTTGAAGATGGAGCCGCTCCGCACCGGATGGATGAAGATAGAAGATGCCGTCTGGATGAAGACTTCTGCCCGGTTGGATGAAGACGTCGGCCCGCTTGGATGAAGACTTCTGCCGGCTTCGATGAGGATGGATGTCGGCTCTTCAGAAACTGTAAGTGTATCTTCGGGGGTTAGTGTTAGGCTTTATTAAGGGTTTATTGGGTGGGTTTTAATTTTAGATTAGGGTTTGGGCTTTTGAAAAAGAGCTAAATGCCCTTTTAAGGGCAATGCCTATCCAAATGCCCTTTTCAAGGCAATGGGGAGCTTAGGTTTTTTAGATTAGGTTTTTATTTGGAGGGTTGGTTGTGTGGGTGGTGGGTTTTACTGTTGGGGGGTTGTTTGTATATTTTATTTACAGGTAAAAGAGCTGATTTTTAGGTCCATTGGTAGTTTATTGTAGGCTAGGGTTTTTTTATTTTGGGGGGACTTTTTTTATTTTTATAGGGCTCTTAGATTAGGTGTAATTAGTTTAAATATTTGATAATTTATTTTTTATTTTGTGTAACTTAGTGTTTGTTTATTTTTGTAACTTAGTGTTTGTTATTTTGTGTAACTTAGTTGTTAGTATCACGGCATGAGAACGAGGCTCTTATTGGAGCACAATGCTTCCTTGCAATATGAACGCGAAGTTGCGTTTACATTGCACCTAACTTGAAATACTAGCACACATTTGCGTGCGCTGGTATTACAAAGTGGAGCGCAATTATCGCTTTCATGGAAGCAATATTTTGCGCTCCATATATAATCTGCCCTCTATAATCATTCCAAAGGTACATTAATTGCTTATTGTTCTATTGTTGTTTTTTTGTTTTTTTATAAAGATAACCTAAAATGTACCTGTGTATTCAAAAAATGGCTGATCAGTAGATATCTAAAATGATCATTAAAGGACCATTTAATGCAATAGAATTACATAATCCACAAATGCACAATAAAAAGACAATGCAATAGCACCTATTCTGAATTTCAAATTGTCAGTAGATTTTTTCAGAAAAATTTCAAAGATTGCTTTCATTTCCTTGCCCACTGTATCATGTGACGACCATTAGCCTATTACAGACTATCATAAGTATACAGTGTGAATTCTTGTACATGCTCAGTAGACGCTGGTACATCATAAAATATGCATAGAAAAAGACTTTGCACAAGTTGATAGTGGAAGTAAATTAGAAAGTCCTTTATAGAAATGTAGTTTAAAGGGACAGTCTAGTCAAAATTAAACTTTCATGATTCAGAATTTCAGATAGAGCGATAGAGCATGCCATTTTAAATAACTTTCCAATTTGCATTTATCATCAAATTTGCTTTGTTCTCTTGGTATTCTTTCCTGAAAGCTAAACATTCAGTGCTCTGATACTCAGAAGTTTAAGGAAATGTAATGCAGTAATTCTAACGTCTTCTATAATGTCAGAAGCTCATGTCCTCTTCACTTTTAAAAACAAAGCTTCCTAGCTGTTTGGCTGTCCTGAAGCCATAGACCCTAAATGGGATCGTGGGCTGGAGGGTGTGCCTAGCGTCACAGGAACCCCCACCTGACCCAATCCTAGTCTGCAGCTAGTATAAAAGTCGCTGGAAACACATTAAGAAGAAAAAAAATCAATTTTACAGTTGAATGTCCCTTTAACTCCTTAAGGACCAGCAACATACCTCTCCCTCTTCCTCCCTCTCCCTCTCCCTCCTTCTCAGAGACTGTAACATTTTATTTAATAGTGTGCTTTTTGCTTTTTAAAAAGAAAGATAATCCCTTTATTACCTATTTCCCAGTTTTACATAACCAACACAGTTACATAAATACACTTTTTACCTATGTGATTACCTTTTATGCTTCTGCAATCTGCCCCCTTATTTTAGTTCTTTTGACAGACTTGCTTTTTAGCCAATCAGTGCTCACTCCAGGGTAACTTCACGTGCATGAGCTCAATGTTATCTATATGAAACACATGAACTAATACCCTCTAGTGATCAAAATGCAGTGAGATTAGGCAGTTTTCAAGGTCTAAGAAATTAGCATATGACCCTACTTGAATTAGCCTTCAACTAAGAATACCAAGAGAACAAAGCAAAATTAGTGATAAAAGTAAATTTGTTTAAAATTACATTCCCTATTTAAATTATGAAAGGTTTTTTTGGACTTAACTGTCCCTTTAATTATTGTTTTAAAAGGAATCTGGGAGGGGGAGGAGGGTATTGAGTGTGGGCAGCTACACTACAGAAAAATGGGGTATTTCTAAAAAAAAGCCCACATTTTTAACATACTGGGTACTGGCAGACAGTACCCAAGATTGCGGCATATAGGTAGAGGAGGGAGGGTTAGAGA
Organism: Bombina bombina; assembly: GCF_027579735.1. Lineage (NCBI taxonomy): Eukaryota > Metazoa > Chordata > Amphibia > Anura > Bombinatoridae > Bombina > Bombina bombina. The sequence goes on from NC_069503.1 coordinate 1,001,171,045, forward strand.
GCTGTTTGGGGGGGGGGGGGGGCAGGGAGGTTAGGGGCTAAGGGGGGATCCAACACTGCAGAAAAAATATATAAATTAAATATATATATAGGCTGATCTCTACACTAAAGCTAAAATTAACCCTACAAGCTACCTAAATTAACCCCTTCACTGCTGGGCATAATACAAGTGTGGTGCGCAGCGGCAATTAGTGACCTTCTAATTACCAAAAATAAATGCCAAAGCCATATATGTCTGCTATTTCTGAGCAAAGGGGATCCCAGAGAAGCATTTACAACCATTTGTGCCATAATTACACAAGCGGTTTGTAAATAATTTCAGTGAGAAACCTAAAGTTTGTGAAAAAGTTAATGATTTTTTTTTATTTGATCGCATTTGGCGGTGAAATGGTGGCATTAAATATACCAAAATGGGCCTAGATCAATACTTTAGATTGTCTACTAAAAAAAAATATATACAAAGAGTTATTCAGGGATTTCTGACAGATATCAGTGTTACAATGTACTTATTGCCCTATAACTTGCAAAAAAAGCAAAGAATATGTAAACATTGGGTATTTCTAAACTCAGGACAAATTTTAGAAACTATTTAGCATGGGTGTTTTTTGGTGGTTGTAGATGTGCAACAGATTTTGTGGGTCAAAGTTAGAATAAGTGTGTTTTTTTTTCAATTTTTTCATCATATTTTATACTTTTTTTATAGTAAATGATAAGATATGATGAAAATAATGTTATCTTTAGAAAGTCCATTAAATGGCGAGAAAAAACGGTATATAATATGTGTGGGTACAGTAAATGAGTAAGATGAATATTACAGCTAAACACAAACACCGCAGAAATGTAAAAATAGCCCTGGTCATTAAGGGTAAGAAATTGAAAAACTGGTCTGGTCCTTAAGGGGTTAAAGGGACAGTCTAGTATAAATTAAGCTTTCATTATTCAGATAGGACTTTTCATTTTAATCAACTTTCCAATTTACTTTTATCATCAAATTTGCTTTATTCTCTTGGTATTCTTAGTTTAAACTAAACATAGGTAGGCTCATATGCTAATTTCTAAGCCTTTGAGGGCTGCCTCTTATCAACACAAAGAGACAGAAAGTACACGTGGGCCATATAGATAACACTGTGTTCAGGCACAGGGGGTTATTTAAGATTTAGCACAACACAATGCTAAATTTAAGACAATCCTATATAATAAAAGGCCAAGTGTGTTTGTCCGAAGCTGTCATGCGCAGTAGAGACAGCACGAGGACAAACACACTTGGCCTTTGAGTCCCTAACTGAAGATCTGCGCCGCGGCAGAAGTGGACGTGGTCGGGCATGAAGGGGCGTGGCCGGGCATGAATGGTCATGAAGGGGCGTGACTGGCATGAAGGGGGCGTGGCCGGGCACGGTCACGCGATAGAGAGGGGGGAGAGAGACAGCAAAAGACAGGGAGGGGGGAGAGAGACAGCAAAAGAGAGGGGGGAGAGAGACAGCAAAAGAGAGGGGGTAGAGAGACAGCAAAAGAGAGGGGGTAGAGAGACAGCAAAAGACAGGGAGGGGGGAGAGAGACAGCAAAAGAGAGGGGGGAGAGAGACAGCAAAAGAGAGGGGGTAGAGAGACAGCAAAAGAGAGAAGGGGAGAGAGACAGCAAAAGAGAGAAGGGGAGAGAGACAGCAAAAGAGAGGGGGGAGAGAGACAGCAAAAGAGAGAAGGGGAGAGAGACAGCAAAAGAGAGGGGGGAGAGAGACAGCAAAAGAGAGAGTGGGAGAGAGACAGCAAAAGAGAGGGGGGAGAGAGACAGCAAAAGAGAGAGGTGGAGAGAGACAGCAAAAGACAGGGGGAGAGAGACAGCAAAAGAGAGGGGGGAGAGAGACAGCAAAAGAGAGAAAGGGAGAGAGACAGCAAAAGAGAGGGGGTAGAGAGACAGCAAAAGAGAGGGGGGAGAGACAGCAAAAGAGAGAGGGGGAGAGAGACAGCAAAAGAGAGGGGGGATAGAGACAGCAAAAGAGAGGGGGGATAGAGACAGCAAAAGAGAGAGGGGGAGAGAGCAAAAGAGAGGGGGAGAGAGCGCAAAAGAGAGGGGGAGAGAGCGCAAAAGAGAGGGGGGAGAGAGACTGCAAAAGAGAGAAGGGGAGAGAGACAGCAAAAGAGAGAAGGGGGGAGAGAGAGCAAAAGAGAGAAGGGGATAGAGACAGCAAAAGAGAGGGGGGAGAGAGACAGCAAAAGAGAGGGGGGGATAGAGACAGCAAAAGAGAGGGGGGAGAGAGACAGCAAAAGAGAGAGGGGGAGAGAGACAGCAAAAGAGAGGGGGGAGAGAGACAGCAAAAGAGAGGGGGGAGAGAGACAGCAAAAGAGAGAGGTGGAGAGAGACAGCAAAAGAGAGGGGGGAGAGAGACAGCAAAAGAGAGGGGGGAGAGAGACAGCAAAAGAGAGAAAGGGAAAGAGACAGCAAAAGAGAGGGGGGAGAGAGACAGCAAAAGAGAGGGGGAGAGAGACAGTGAAAGAGAGAGACAGCAAAAGAGAGAGGTGGAGAGAGACAGCAAAAGAGAGGGGGGATAGAGACAGCAAAAGAGAGAGGGGGAGAGACAGCAAAAGAGAGGGGGAGAGAGCGCAAAAGAGAGGGGGGAAGAGCGCAAAAGAGAGGGGGGAGAGAGAGCGCAAAAGAGAGGGGGAAGAGAGAGCGCAAAAGAGGGGGAGAGAGCGCAATAGAGAGGAGGGGAAGAGCGCAAAAGAGGGGGAGAGAGCGCAATAGAGAGGGGGGAAGAGCGCAAAAAGAGAGGGAGAGAGAGCTCAAAAGAGAGTGGGGGAGAGAGACAGCAAAAGAGAGAGGGGGAGAGAGACAGCAAAAGAGAGGGGGGGAGAGACAGCAAAAGAGAGGGGGGAGAGACAGCAAAAGAGAGGGGGGGAGAGACAGCAAAAGAGAGGGGGGAGAGAGAGCAAAAGAGAGGGGGGATAGAGACAGCAAAAGAGAGAGGGGGAGAGAGACAGCAAAAGAGAGGGGGGATAGAGACAGCAAAAGAGAGAGGGGGAGAGAGACAGCAAAAGAGAGAGGGGGAGAGAGACAGCAAAAGAGAGGAGGAGAGAGAGCGCAAAAGAGAGGGGAGAGAGAGAGCGCAAAAGAGAGGGGGGGGAAGAGCACAAAAGAGAGGGGGGAGAGAGAGCGCAAAAGAGAGGGTGGAGAGAGAGCAAAAGAGAGGGGGTAAGAGAGCGCAAAAGAGAGGGGGAGAGAGCACAAAAAGAGGGGGAGAGAGAGCGCAAAAGAAAGGGTGGGAGAGAGAGAGGAGGGGGAGAGAGCGCAAAAGAGATGGGGGAGAGAGAGAGCGCAAAAGAGATGGGGGAGAGAGAGCGCAAAAGACAGGGGGAGAGAGAGAGCGCAAAAGAGAGGAGGAGAGAGAGAGCGCAAAAGAGAGGGGGAGAGTGAGAGCGCAAAAGAGAGGGGGAGAGAGCGCAAACGAGAGGGGGAGAGAGAGAGCGCAAACGAGAGGGGGAGAGAGAGAGCGCAAAAGAGAGGGGAGAGAGAGCGCGCAAAAGAGAGGGGGAGAGAGCGCAAAAGAGATGGGGGAGAGAGAGAGCGCAAAAGAGATGGGGGAGAGAAAGAGCGCAAAAGACAGGGGGAGAGAGAGAGCGCAAAAGAGAGGGGGAGAGAGAGAGCGCAAAAGAGAGGGGGAGAGTGAGAGCGCAAAAGAGAGGGGGAGAGAGCGCAAACGAGAGGGGGAGAGAGAGAGCGCAAACGAGAGGGGGAGAGAGAGAGCGCAAAAGAGAGGGGAGAGAGAGCGCGCAAAAGAGAGGGGGAGAGAGTGCAAAAGAGAGGGGGAGAGAGAGCGCAAAAGAGAGGGCGAGAGAGAGAGCGCAAAAGAGAGGGGGAGAGAGAGAGAGCGCAAAAGAGAGGGGGAGAGAGCGCAAAAGAGAGGGGGAGAGAGAGCGCAAAAGAGAGGGGGAGAGAGCGCAAAAGAGAGGGGGGAGAGAGAGAGCGTAAAAGAGAGGGGGAGAGAGAGAGCGCAAAAGAGAGGGGGGAGAGAGCTCAAAAGAGATGGGGAGAGAGCTCAAAAGAGAGGGGGGGAGAGAACGCAAAAGAGAGGGGGGGAGAGAGAGCGCAAAAGAGAGAGGGAGAGAGAGAGAGAGTGAGTGCAAAAGAGAGGGGGAGAGAGCTCAAAAGAGAGGGGGAAAGAGAAAGTTCAAAAGAGAGGGGGAGGGAGAGAGCGCAAGAGGTGGGACCGCTGTGCTGCAAAAAATAGCCCGTGTGAACGGGTTTTAGGACTAGTAGATAATAAACAGTCACAGTCATGTGATCAGGGGGCTGGAAGAAGGTTCCTAGATACAAGGTAATCACAGAGGTAAAAAGTATATTAATATAACTGTGTTGGTTATGCAAAACTGGGGAGTAGGTAATAAAGGGATTATCTATCTTTTAAAACAATAACAATTCTATGGTAGACTGTCCCTTTAAGTAGCAAAAGAGCAGGGGGTCAGGACCACACGAGCACATACTTTTGCAATGGTAAATGCAGATGGTGAGTACCTTGTCTACCCGCTGCTTCATAAATGGAGGCTATTATCTCTAAATGCTAAAAATGTAATGAATACTACCCAGCATGCATAAACGTCTGCATTGTTGTTTTGTTAAAAACACTTTATCCAAGTTATTGTGAATTTTACAGGATTTTTTTTTTACTTATTCACATAGACTTACAATCATAAATCATCTAACAAACCATCTTCTAATACAAACAGTTTAAGATTTTTTTCTGTGTTTTGAGAAATTTAATTTTGATATTTTTTCCTCCAAATATTGACAGTTACTGAAATGTCTCTGGGTTGATTATACGAACATTTTGAAGTTTCTGCTTACTGTGTATCATCTGAGGTGAACTGAACAGCCACTGGTTGCTAAGCAACAGTTTTAGCTATCTCCTTTTCAATGTAATGTATGTTTGTTTTTGTACCTTATTTAAATAAATAAAATGATATATTTATATATAATTTAATAGAATTTTCAATATTGTTGTGAACAATATTGAATCAAGAGGTAGTTTTTTTTTTTTATTTAAGGCATTTTGTCAGGGACTTAATGACAATCAATAGCTTTATATCACTACTTTACAAAGTAGAATTATTATTTATAGACATACATACATTGTTAAACTGTGTCACTTTTTTTTAATTAAAATGGACCAGTTTTTTCAAAGGGCCTGGTCTGCTGCAGATTACTGACCATAATTTAGACCAAAGAACAGCACTTCACTAATATGACTGATCTTAAATCTTTTAATGTGTTGGATACTTTTAACTTGCTATCTGATTATGATGTCATACATATAATGATAACCAATATAATTGCCAAAGCATGTTCAGTTAGTATAAAAAAAAATCTTTCATAATGTTCTAGTTATTTAATTTGGATGTCTGTAAGAAGCAAGTAATGTAAAGTGTGTGAGGTTTTAAACAAGGCAATATATTTCAGTAAAAAAATATATATATTTTGTGGAGTCCTTTATACGGATACAAACAGTGTGAAATGTCTATCTGCAATGTCTCATATATGTGCAAATTTACTTGTAACAATGTACATTTTATCAGGCCCATTTATCAAAGGGCTTGCGGACCTGATCCGACACTGCGGATCAGGTCCGCAAGACCTCGCTAAATGCGGAGAGCAATACGCTCTTCGCATTTAACATTGCACCAGCAGCTCACAAGAGCTGCTGGTGCAACGCCGCCCCCTGCTGACTCGCGGCCAATCGGCAGCCAGCAGGGAGCTGTCAATCAACCCGATCGTATTCGATCGGGTTGATGTCCGGCGATTCCTGTCCGCCTGTTCAGAGCAGGCGGACAGGGTTATGGAGCAGCGGTCTAAAGACCGCTGCTTCATAACTTGTGTTTCTGGCTAGTCTGAAGACTCGCCAGAAACACGGCCCTTCAAGCTCCGTACGGAGCTTGATAAATGGGCCTGTAAATCTTTATATTAGAAAGATCAACAATCATAGCCCCAATTCATGTTGTTTTCTGTAATCATTGTACGCAGCTTGGATGGTTTTGGGCTTCAATTACTTTCTCATTCCAATCCATTTGAATTAATTGACCTAGATTCAAAGACCATTGTGAGGTTGCAGAGAGACCTTATTGTAAAGGTAAGATAAAAATTAAAATATATTGAACAATGTTTCACCTATATCGTCCTCCAGAGTTGCTTTAGAGGGCATTCTTGCTATTAACCATTTGAGTGCTAAGTACTTTCCCACCTGGGTGCTAAGATTTTTTAATGTTATTTTTATTATTTTATTTTGTGAACACTTTTTCTTTCATGTAATTAGCAAGAGTCCATGAGCTAGTGACGTATGGGATATACATTCCTACCAGGAGGGGCAAAGTTTCCCAAACCTCAAAATGCCTACAAATACACCCCTCACCACACCCACAATTCAGTTTTACAAACTTTGCCTCCGATGGAGGTGGTGAAGTAAGTTTGTGCTAGATTCTACGTTGATATGCGCTCCGCAGCAAGTTGGAGCCCGGTTTTCCTCTCAGCGTGCAGTGAATGTCAGAGGGATGTGAGGAGAGTATTGCCTATTTGAATGCAGTGATCTCCTTCTACGGGGTCTATTTCATAGGTTCTCTGTTATCGGTCGTAGAGATTCATCTCTTACCTCCCTTTTCAGATCGACGATATACTCTTATATATATATATATATATCATTACCTCTGCTGATTCTCGTTTCAGTACTGGTTTGGCTTTCTACAAACATGTAGATGAGTGTCCTGGGGTAAGTAAATCTTATTTTCTGTGACACTCTAAGCTATGGTTGGGCACTTTGTTTATAAAGTTCTAAATATATGTATTCAAACATTTATTTGCCTTGACTCAGAATGTTCAACTTTCCTTATTTTTCAGACAGTCAGTTTCATATTTGGGATAATGCATTTCAATTAATAATTTTTTTCTTACCTTCAAAAATTTGACACTTTTTTCCCTGTGGGCTGTTAGGCTCGCGGGGGCTGAAAATGCTTCATTTTATTGCGTCATTCTTGGCGCGGACTTTTTGTCGCAAAAATTCTTTTCCGTTTCCGGCGTCATACGTGTCGCCGGAAGTTGCGTCATTTTTTTGACGTTATTTTGCGCCAAAGATGTCGGCGTTCCGGATGTAGCGTCATTTTGGCGCCAAAAGCATTTAGGCGCCAAATAATGTGGGCGTCTGATTTGGCGCTAAAAAATATGGGCGTCGCTTTTATCTCCACATTATTTAAGTCTCATTTTTTATTGCTTCTGGTTGCTTGAAGCTTGTTCTTGGCATTCTTTCCCATTCCTGAAACTGTCATTTAAGGAATTTGTTCAATTTTGCTTTATATGTTGTTTTTTCTCTTACATATTGCAAGATGTCTCACGTTGCATCTGAGTCAGAAGATACTACAGGAAAATCGCTGTCTAGTGCTGGATCTACCAAAGCTAAGTGTATCTGCTATAAATTTTTGGTAGCTATTCCTCCGGCTGTTGTTTGTATTGATTGTCATGACAAACTTGTTAATGCAGATAATATTTCCTTTAGTAAAGTACCATTGCCTGTTGCAGTTCCTTCAACATCTAAGGTGCAGAATGTTCCTGATAACATAAGAGATTTTGTTTCTGAATCCATAAAGAAGGCTATGTCTGTTATTTCTCCTTCTAGTAAACGTAAAAAATCGTTTAAAACTTCTCTCCCTACAGATGAATTTTTAAATGAACATCATCATTCTGATTCTGATGACTCTTCTGGTTCAGAGGATTCTGTCTCAGAGGTTGATGCTGATAAATCTTCATATTTATTTAAAATGGATTTTATTCGTTCTTTACTTAAAGAAGTACTAATTGCTTTAGAAATAGAGGATTCTGGTCCTCTTGATACTAATTCTAAACGTTTGGATAAGGTATTTAAAGCTCCTGTGGTTATTCCAGAAGTTTTTCCTGTTCCTAATGCTATTTCTGCAGTAATTTCCAAAGAATGGGATAAATTGGGTAATTCATTTACTCCTTCTAAACGTTTTAAGCAATTATATCCTGTGCCGTCTGACAGATTAGAATTTTGGGACAAAATCCCTAAAGTTGATGGGGCTATTTCTACCCTTGCTAAACGTACTACTATTCCTACGTCAGATGGTACTTCGTTTAAGGATCCTTTAGATAGGAAAATTGAATCCTTTCTAAGAAAAGCTTATCTGTGTTCAGGTAATCTTCTTAGACCTGCTATATCTTTGGCTGATGTTGCTGCAGCTTCAACTTTTTGGTTGGAAACTTTAGCGCAACAAGTAACACATCATGATTCTCATGATATTATTATTCTTCTTCAGCATGCTAATAATTTTATCTGTGATGCCATTTTTGATATTATCAGAGTTGATGTCAGGTTTATGTCTCTAGCTATTTTAGCTAGAAGAGCTTTATGGCTTAAAACTTGGAATGCTGATATGGCTTCTAAATCAACTCTACTTTCTATTTCTTTCCAGGGTAACAAATTATTTGGTTCTCAGTTGGATTCTATTATTTCAACTGTTACTGGTGGGAAAGGAACTTTTTTACCACAGGATAAAAAATCTAAAGGTAAAAACAGGGCTAATAATCGTTTTCGTTCCTTTCGTTTCAACAAAGAACAAAAGCCTGATCCTTCATCCTCAGGAGCAGTTTCAGTTTGGAAACATCTCCAGTCTGGAATAAATCCAAGCCAGCTAGAAAGGCAAAGCCTGCTTCTAAGTCCACATGAAGGTGCGGCCCTCATTCCAGCTTAGCTGGTAGGGGGCAGGTTACGTTTTTTCAAGGAAATTTGGATCAATTCTGTTCACAATCCTTGCATTCAGAACATTGTTTCAGAAGGGTACAGAATTGGTTTCAAGATGAGACCTCCTGCAAAGAGATTTTTTCTTTCCCGTGTCCCAGTAAATCCAGTAAAAGCTCAAGCATTTCTGAATTGTGTTTCAGATCTAGAGTTGACTGGAGTAATTATGCCAGTTCCAGTTCCGGAACAGGGGATGGGGTTTTATTCAAATCTCTTCATTGTACCAAAGAAGGAGAATTCCTTCAGACCAGTTCTGGATCTAAAAATATTAAATCGTTATGTAAGGATACCAACGTTCAAGATGGTAACTGTAAGGACTATCTTGCCTTTTGTTCAGCAAGGGAATTATATGTCCACAATAGATTTACAGGATGCATATCTGCATATTCCGATTCATCCAGATCATTATCAGTTCCTGAGATTCTCTTTTCTGGACAAGCATTACCAGTTTGTGGCTCTGCCGTTTGGCCTAGCTACAGCTCCAAGAATTTTTACAAAGGTTCTCGGTGCCCTTCTGTCTGTAATCAGAGAACAGGGTATTCTGGTATTTCCTTATTTGGACGATATCTTGGTACTTGCTCAGTCTTTACATTTAGCAGAATCTCATACGAATCGACTTGTGTGGTTTCTTCAAGATCATGGTTGGAGGATCAATTTACCAAAAAGTTCATTGATTCCTCAGACAAGGGTAACCTTTCTGGGTTTCCAGATGGATTCAGTGTCCATGACTCTGTCTTTAACAGACAAGAGACGTCTAAAATTAATTTCAGCTTGTCGAAACCTTCAGTCACAATCATTCCCTTCGGTAGCCTTATGCATGGAAATTCTAGGTCTTATGACTGCTGCATCGGACGCGATCCCCTTTGCTTGTTTTCACATGCGACCTCTTCAGCTCTGTATGCTGAACCAGTGGTGCAAGGATTACACAAAGATATCTCAATTAATATCTTTAAAAACGATTGTTCGACACTCTCTGACGTGGTGGACAGATCACCATCGTTTAATTCAGGGGGCTTCTTTTGTGCTTCCGACCTGGACTGTAATTTCAACAGATGCAAGTCTCACAGGTTGGGGAGCTGTGTGGGGATCTCTGACGGCACAAGGAGTTTGGGAATCTCAGGAGGTGAGATTACCGATCAATATTTTGGAACTCCGTGCAATTTTCAGAGCTCTTCAGTTTTGGCCTCTTCTGAAGAGAGAATCGTTCATTTGTTTTCAGACAGACAATGTCACAACTGTGGCATACATCAATCATCAAGGAGGGACTCACAGTCCTCTAGCTATGAAAGAAGTATCTCGAATTTTGGTTTGGGCGGAATCCAGCTCCTGTCTAATCTCTGCGGTTCATATCCCAGGTATAGACAATTGGGAAGCGGATTATCTCAGTCGCCAAACGTTGCATCTGGGCGAATGGTCTCTTCACCCAGAGGTATTTCTTCAGATTGTTCAAATGTGGGAACTTCCAGAAATAGATCTGATGGCGTCTCATCTAAACAAGAAACTTCCCAGGTATCTGTCCAGATCCCGGGATCCTCAGGCGGAGGCAGTGGATGCATTATCACTTCCTTGGAAGTATCATCCTGCCTATATCTTTCCGCCTCTAGTTCTTCTTCCAAGAGTAATCTCCAAGATTCTGAAGGAATGCTCGTTTGTTCTGCTGGTAGCTCCAGCATGGCCTCACAGGTTTTGGTATGCGGATCTTGTCCGGATGGCCTCTTGCCAACCGTGGACTCTTCCGTTAAGACCAGACCTTCTGTCTCAAGGTCCTTTTTTCCATCAGGATCTGAAATCCTTAAATTTAAAGGTATGGAGATTGAACGCTTGATTCTTGGTCACATAGGTTTCTCTGACTCTGTGATTAATACTATGTTACAGGCTCGTAAATCTGTATCTAGAGAGATATATTATAGAGTCTGGAAGACTTATATTTCTTGGTGTCTTTCTCATCATTTTTCTTGGCATTCTTTTAGAATACCGAGAGTATTACAGTTTCTTCAGGATGGTTTGGATAAGGGTTTGTCTGCAAGTTCCTTGAAAGGACAAATCTCTGCTCTTTCTGTTCTTTTTCACAGAAAGATTGCTATTCTTCCTGATATTCATTGTTTTGTACAAGCTTTGGTTCGTATAAAGCCTGTCATTAAGTCAATTTCTCCTCCTTGGAGTTTGAATTTGGTTCTGGGGGCTCTTCAAGCTCCTCCATTTGAACCTATGCATTCATTGGACATTAAATTACTTTCTTGGAAAGTTTTGTTCCTTTTGGCCATCTCTTCTGCCAGAAGAGTTTCTGAATTATCTGCTCTTTCTTGTGAGTCTCCTTTTCTGATTTTTCATCAGGATAAGGCGGTGTTGCGAACTTCTTTTGAATTTTTACCTAAAGTTGTGAATTCCAACAACATTAGTAGAGAAATTGTGGTTCCTTCATTATGTCCTAATCCTAAGAATTCTAAGGAGAAATCGTTGCATTCTTTGGATGTTGTTAGAGCTTTGAAATATTATGTTGAAGCTACTAAATCTTTCCGAAAGACTTCTAGTCTATTTGTTATCTTTTCCGGTTCTAGAAAAGGCCAGAAAGCTTCTGCCATTTCTTTGGCATCTTGGTTGAAATCTTTAATTCATCTTGCCTATGTTGAGTCGGGTAAAACTCCGCCTCAGAAAATTACAGCTCATTCTACTAGGTCAGTTTCTACTTCCCGGGCGTTTAGGAATGAAGCTTCGGTTGATCAGAATTAGACTTTCATGATTCGGATTTACTGTTATCATCAATTTTTATTTGTTCTCTTGGTATTCTTTGTTGAAAGCTAAACCTAGGTAAGCTCATATGCTAATTTCTAAGCCCTTGAAGGCTGCCTCTCATCTCAGCGTTTTTCTCATTTTTTCACAGCTAGACAGCGCTAGTTCATGTGTGTCATATAGGTAACATTGTGCTCACTCCCGTAAAGTTATTAATGAGTTAGCACTGATTAGCAGAAATGTAAGTCTGTCAAAAGAACTGAAATAAGGGTGCAGTCTGCAGAGGCTTAGATACAAGGTAATCACAGAGGTAAAAAGTATATTAATATAACCGTGTTGGTTATGCAAAACTGGGGAAGTAAGGGATTATCTATCTTTTTAACCAATAAAAATTCTGGAGTAGACTGTCCCTTTAACATCTATAGTTGCGTGAGGTCACAATACATGATGCCTCGCACATCAAACACAAATCGCTAGCAAAGCAGAAAAATAATACTTACAATATTTTGGAAACACACTAGCAAAATTGTTTATTTAAATGCTTGTAACTGTAAAATATTCACTTCTGTTTAGTTATGGTCAAGTTGTCTCAGTGAATAGAAGGAAAGGTGCCTCACAATCTCGCAGGTGTAAGCGTTTTGGGATGTTCTAGAGGTGTGGTTGGAATTTATTACCTACACTTAGGCGGAATTCATAAAAACTCAAATTTTCTGGTCGACTATCTTGTATCACTGTTCAAAGCAGAAGAGGTGGTTTCATTTATATTTTTTGCATATTCTGCAATGTTGGAGGGATTTTTTTTCCCATTATCTATAGGTTATTCATTGTTATTGATCTAGTACTACCACCCAAGTTATGTATATAATATTTCTGCCTCATTGATCCATCAAAAAGTTAGAAAGCCAAATGAAATGTAGGAAAAAGTTCTTAATATTAAACTTTGTTTATCTCTTCCATTCATTGGTAAAAGGCCATAATGATATGCTAAACTTTATTATGTTTAATGCATGGCAAATCAACTGCTCAATATCTCATTATAAACAATTTCTTGTACCAATAAAGGGCTAGATTACGATTGCATGTGATATTGTTTTCTTCTGATTTTTGCGGGCAATAAAAATGTTGCATACAACACAACATAAATACATATGAAAGTACAGTTACACACATAAACACTGTCTGATAAAAATTATTTAAAAAATAAATAAATAAAAATGTTGTTAGGGCTCAAAAAAAAGGGCTGCAAAGGGCTTTAACATATACAGGTAGCCCTCAGTTTACGCTGGGGTTAGGTTCCAGAAGGAATGGTTGTAAATCAAAACCGTTGTAAATTAAAACCCTGTTTATAATGTAAGTCAATGGGAAGTGAGGGATTAGGTTCCAGGCCCCTCTTAATATTGTCATAAGTAACACCTAATATATTATTTTTAAAGGTTTGAAATGAAGACTTTACATGCTAAACGGCATTATAAACTTAATAAATAATCACACAACACAGAATATATAATTAAACTAAGTTAAATGAACAAAAACATTTTCTAAACAGCATTATAAACCTAATAAAATAATCATACAACACAGACTTTACTTGCATTTTTCTGCAAACAGTTCTTTCTATGCATTCCAGTCTGGACTGATTTATAGACAGGAATATCTTGTTCCTTTGAAATCTGCTTGATAGCTCAGGTCTGGTTAAACTGATTAATGTCAGCTTGCTTGGCTTGCATATATTTGCTGCAACACAAGCGGACAGCTTCACCTACTGGCTTTTTTAATCAATGGACTGCTTCTCAATGCTTTTCAATAGCAGTCACATGACTGAAAAAAAGGTTGTTATTCTGAAACGGTGCAAATTGAACCGTTGTAAACCGAGGGCCACCTGTATATGATACATACACATTTCTAAATATATGTATGTATCTGTGTGTTTATATATATATATATATATATATATATAATTTCTTTCATGTAATTGGCAAGAGTCCATGAGCTAGTGACGTATGGGATATACAATCCTACCAGGAGGGGCAAAGTTTCCCAAACCTCAAAATGCCTATAAATACACCCCTCACCACACCCACAATTCAGTTTTACAAACTTTGCCTCCTATGGAGGTGGTGAAGTAAGTTTGTGCTAAGATTTCTACGTTGATATGAGCTTCTCAGCATTGTTGAAGCCCGATTCCTCTCACAGTACAGCGAATGTCAGAGGGACGCGAAGGGAGTATCACCTATTGAATACGATGATTTCCCTAATGGGGGTCTATTTCATAGGTTCTCTGTTATCGGTCGTAGAGATTCATCTCCTACCTCCCTTTTCAGATCGACGATATACTCTCAATTTACCATTACCTCTACTAATAACTGTTTTAATACTGGTTTGGCTATCTGCTATATGTGGATGGGTGTCTTTTGGTAAGTATGTTTTTTATTTCTTAAGACACCTCAGCTATGGTTTGGCACTTTATGCATTTATATAAAGTTCTAAATATATGTATTGTACTTATATTTGCCATGAGTCAGGTTCATGTATTTCCTTCAGCAGACTGTCAGTTTCATATTTGGGGAATATAAACATCTTTTAAATATGAAATGTATTTCTTACCTGGGGTTTAGTCTTTTTTTCAATTGACTACTTCTTACAAATTGCGGGCGGTATTAGGCCCACGGATGCGACAAATGCTAAACTTTATTGCGTCATTCTTGGCGCGAAAAATTTTTTGGCACGGAAAAGTATGTCTATGATGCAAGTTCGTCACTTCCGGCGTCATACTTGACGCCGAGAACTTTCACACTGTTGCGTCATTAGTTATGTGAGTGTGTCATTTCCAGTTATTTTTTTGGTGCCAAAAAAGTTTAGTTACGTTGTGCGTCATACTTGGCGCCAAACTTTTCTATTATTTCAATACCCCATTGATGTTTGCCTCTTGCTTTTTTCTATCAGAGGGCTATGCTATTTGCATTTTTTCCCATTCCTGAAACTGTCATATAAGGAAATAGATAATTTTGCTTTATATGTTGTTTTTTATCTTACATTTTGCAAGATGTGACCTAATCCTGCCTCAGAAGCTTCTACTGGAACATTGCTGCCTGACATCGGTTCAACCAAAGCTAAGTGCATTTGTTGTAAAATTGTAGAAATTTTCTCGCCGAATGTCATTTGTAATAGTTATCATGATAAACTTTTACATGCAGATAGTGTATCCATTAGTAATAGTACATTGCCAGTTGCAGTTCCTTCAACTTCTAATGTGCATGATATTTCTGTAAATTTTAAAGAATTTGTTTCTGATTCTATTCTGAAGGCTTTGTCTGCATTTCCACCTTCAAATAAACGTAAAAGGTCTTTTAAAACTTCTCATTTAGTTGATGAAATTTCAAATGACCAACAACATAATAATTTATCCTCTTCTGATGAGGATCTATCTGATTCAGAAGATCCTTCCTCAGACATTGACACTAACAAATCTACTTATTTATTTAAAATTGAGTATATGCGTTCTTTATTAACCCCTTAATGACCGGACCATTTTTCAATTTTCTTACCCTTAATGACAATGGCTATTTTTACATTTCTGCAGTGTTTGTGTTTAGCTGTAATTTTCCTCTTACTCATTTACTGTACCCATACATATTATATACCGTTTTTCTCGCCATTAAATGGACTTTCTAAGGATACCATTATTTTCATCATATCTTATAATTTCCTATAAAAAAAAATATAAAATATGAGGAAAAAATTGAAAAAAACACACTTTTTCTAACTTTGACCCCCAAAATCTGTTACACATCTACAATCACCAAAAAACACCTATGCTAAATAGTTTCTAAATTTTGTCCTGAGTTTAGAAATACCCAATGTTTACATGTTCTTTACTTTTTTTGCAAGTTATAGGGCCATAAATACAAGTAGCACTTTGCTATTTCCAAACAACTTTTTTTCAAAATTAGCGCTAGTTACATTGGAACCCTGATATCTGTCAGGAATACCTGAATATCCCTTGACATGTATATATTTTTTTTTAGAAGACAACCCAAAGTATTGATCTAGGCCCATTTTGGTATATTTCATGCCACCATTTCACCGCCAAATGTCATCAAATAAAAAAAAAAGTTCACTTTTTCACAAATTTTGTCACAAACTTTAGGTTTCCCACTGAAATTATTTACAAACAGCTTCTGCAATTAAGGCACAAATGGTTGTAAATGCTTCTTTGGGATCCCCTTTGTTCAGAAATAGCAGACTTATATGGCTTTGTGGTTGCTTTTTGGTAAGTAGAAGGCCGCTAAATGCTGCTGCGCACCACACGTAAATTATGCCCAGCAGTTAAGGGGTTAAATTAGGTAGCTTGTAGGGAGCTTGCAGGGTTAATTTTAGCTTTAGGGTAGAGATCAGCCTCCCACCTGACACATCCCACCCCCTGATCCCTCCCAAACAGTTCTCTTCCCTCCCCCACCCCACAATTGTCCCCGCCATCTTAAGTACTGGCAGAAAGTCTGCCAGTACTAAATAAAAGGAGTTTTTATTTTTTTTAATAAAAAAAAATAAAATGTTTTAGCTGTGATGGACTCCTGCCTTAGCCCCAACCTCCATGATCCCCCCCCCCCAGCAATCTAACCCTCTCCCCTACCTAATTGCCGCCATCTTGGGTACTGGCAGCTGTCTGCCAGTACCCAATTTGCCCCCCAAAAAAGTGTTTTTAATTATTATTTTTTATTACTAATTTATTTTTTTCTGTAGTGTAGCAGCCCCCCACAATACCCCAACCCCCTCCCCCTCCCAGATCCTCATATATATATATTTCCCCCCCTCTTCCCACTCATTGGTGTCAGTGTGGGTAGGTGATCGCGGGCGTGCGCGCGCGCACGCGCATGCGCGCCCCCGCACGCTCCCGGCACCCGGCGTGCACATTGCACTAACAGGAGCCGGATGCCGGGTAGCGATGGGCCGCCCACCCGCCTCCCAGTTGCGCTCCCACCCACCAACGAACCGGCCGCATCGCTACCGGTGCAGAGAGGGCCACAGAGTGGCTCTCTCTGCATCGGATGCTTTCTAAGGGTATTGCAGGATGCCTCAATATCGAGGCATCACTGCAATACCCTGAGAGCTGCTGGAAGCGATTGCGATCGCTTCCAGCACTCTCTTAGACAAGTGACGTACCAGGTACGTCCATTGTCACTAACTGCAAGTTTTTGCAGGACGTACCTGGTACGTCACTTGTCATTAAGGGGTTAAAAGAAGTGTTAATTACTTTGGATATTGAGGTAACCAGTCCTCTTGACGTTCAGTCTAATAAACGTTTAAATTCTGTTTTTAAACCTCCTGTGGTTTCTCCAGGGGTTTTTCCTATTCCTGGGGCTATTTCTGATATGATTTCTAAAGGAATGGAATAAGCCAGGTACTTCTTTTATTCCTTCTTCAAGGTTTAAAAAATTGTATCCTTTATCAGCAAAATCTATACAGTTTTGGGAAAAGATCCCCAAAGTTGATGGGGCTATTTCTACTCTTGCTACCACTATTCCTATGGAAGATAGTACTTCCTTTAAAGATCCTTTAGATAGGAAGCTTGAATCTTATCTAAGGAAGGCCTATTTATATTCAGGTCATCTTCTTAGACCTGCAATTTCTTTGGCTGATGTTGCTGCTGCATCAACTTTCTGGTTGGAGAATTTAGCGCAACAGGAATTGGATTCTGACTTATCTAGCATTATTCGCTTACTGTAATATGCTAATCATTTTATTTGTGATGCTATTTTTGATATTATCAAAATTGATGTAAGATCCATGTCTTTAGCTAGAAGAGCTTTGTGGCTTAAATCCTGGAATGCTGATATGACATCTAAATCTAGATTACTATCTCTTTCTTTCCAAGGTAATAATCAGCCAATCAGATTGAGCTTGCATTCTATTGGCTGTTCCGGTCAGCCAATAGAATGCGAGCTCAATCTGTTTGGCTGATAGGATTCTATCAGCCAATCGGAATTAAGGTAGGAAAAATCCAATCAGCCAATCGGAATTCGAGGGACGCCATCTTGGATGACGTCACTTAAAGGAACTGTCATTCGTCGTTCAGTCATCGGTGGAAGAAGAATTCTCTGCGTCTGCTCGTCTGAAGATGGATCCGCTCTGCTCCGGATGGATGAAGATTGAAGACGCCGCCTGGATGTTGACTTCAGTCAGATGGAAGACTTCTTCAGCGCCCCTTGGATTATGACTTCAATCGGATGGAAGACTTCTTCAGCGCCCCTTGGATGATGACTTCTGCCGCTCCGGATGTCTTCTTCTGTTCCATCGGTGGTCGGCTGGCTGAAGACGGCTAAAGGTAGGATGATCTTCAGGGGGGTAGTGTTAGGTTTATTTAAGGGGGGTTTGGGTTAGATTAGGGGTATGTGGGTGGTGGGTTTTAATTTTGGGGGGGGGTTGTATTTTTATTTTACAGGCAAAAGAGCTGTTTTCTTTGGGGCATGCCCCACAAAAGGCCCTTTTAAGGGCTGGTAAGGTAATAGAGCTGGTAACTTTTTAATGTAGAATAGGGTAGGGTATTTTTTTTATTTTGGGGGGCTTTGTTATTTTACTAGAGGGCTTAGATTAGGTGTAAGTAGCTTAAAATTGTTGTAATATTTTTTAAATGTTTGTAACTTAATTTTTTTATTTTTTGTAACTTAGTTTTTTTTATTTTTTGTACTTTAGTTAGTTTATTTAATTGTATTTAATTGTAGTTATTTGTAGGTAATTTATTTAATTAATTTAATGATAGCGTAGTGTTAAGTTTAATTGTAACTTAGGTTAGGATTTATTTTACAGGTAATTTTGTATTTCTTTTAGCTAGGTAGTTATGAAATAATTAATAACTATTTAATAACTATTCTTACTAGCTAAAATAAATACAAAGTTACCTGTAAAATAAATATAAATCCTAAAATAGCTACAATGTAATTATTAATTACATCGTAGCTATCTTAGGGTTTATTTTACAGGTAAGTATTTAGTTTTAAATAGGAATAATTTATTTAATGATAGTGTAGTGTTAGGTGTAATTGTAACTTAGGTTAGTTTTTATTTTACAGGTAAATTTGTCTTTATTTTAACTAGGTAGCTATTAAATAGTTATTAACTATTTAATAACTATTGTACCTAGTTAAAATAAATTGAAATTTGCCTGTAAAATAAAAATAAATCCTTAAATAGCTACAATATAATTATTATTTATATTGTAGCTATATTAGGGTTTATTTTAAAGGTAAGTATTTATTTTTAAATAGGATTAATTTAGTTAATAAGAGTTATAATATTTAGATGTATTTAATATTTAACTTAGGGGGTGTTAGGGTTAGACTTAGGTTTAGGGGTTAATAATTTTATTATAGGATGTGGCGGTATGGGGGGGCAGGATAGGGGTTAATAAATTTATTATAGGTGGCGACGGTGTAGGGGGGGCAGATTAGGGGTTAATAAGTTTAATATATGTGGCGGCGGGGTCTGGGAGCGGTGGTTTAGGGGTTAAACAATTTATTTAGTTGCGGCGGGGTACGGGATCGGCAGGATAGGGGTTAATAAATTTATTATATGGGGGCAGGATAGGGGTTAATAAGTATTATGTAGGTGGCGGTGGGGTCTGGGAGCGGCGGTTTAGGGGTTAATAACTTTATTTAGTTGCGGGGGCTCCGGGGGCGCCGGTATACGGGGTAGATTAGTGTAGTTTAGTGTGGGTGCTTAGTGACAGCTTGCCAATAAAGCTGTAAAAAAGCCGAAGAGCAGTGAGATTGGATGAGTGATAACTATCACAGTCCGCTGCTCATCTCCCCGTACTTGGTGCACGGCTTTTTGACAGATTTATTGATAACTTTGGCGAGATGTTTCAGGTCCGCAGTGGCGATGGTAGGCGAGCTTAGGCGGGCGTATTGGGGCCGGCGAAGGCAGGTAAGTAGACACGTTGATAACTACAGGCCCGTCTCTAACAGACAAGAGATGTTTAAAATTGGTTGCAGCCTGCCGGCACCTTCAGTCTCAGTCATTCCCTTCAGTGGCTATGTGCATGGAAGTTTTAGGTCTCATGACTGCAGCATCGGGCGCTATCCCCTTTGCTCGTTTTCACATGAGACCTCTTCAGCTTTGTATGCTGAATCAATGGTGCAGGGATTATACAAAGATATCACAATTAATATCCTTAAATCCCAATGTACAACACTCTCTGACATGGTGGATAGATCACCATCGTTTAGTTCAAGGGGCTTCTTTTGTTCAGCCAATCTGGACTGTGATCACAACAGATGCAAATCTCTCAGGTTGGAGAGCTGTTTGGGGATCTCTGACAGCACAAGGGGTTTGGAAATCTCAAGAGGCAAGCTTACCAATAAATATTTTAGAACTCTGTGCAATTCTCAGGGAGCTTCAGTTTTGGCCTTTGTTAAAGAGAAAACTGTTCATTTGTTTTCAGACAGACAATATCACAACAGTGGCATATGTCAATCATCAGGGTGGGACTCACAGTCCCCAAGCTATGAAAGAAGTATCTCGAATACTTGTTTGGGCGGAATCCAGCTCCTGTCTAACCTCTGCGGTGCATATCCCAGGTGTAGACAATTGGGAAGCGGATTATCTCAGCCGCCAGACTTTACAACCAGGGGAGTGGTCTCTCCATCCAGATGTGTTTTCTAAGATTGTTCAGATGTGGGGTCTTCCAGAGATAGATCTCATGGCCTCTCATCTAAACAAGAAACTTCCCAGATACCTGTCCAGGTCCAGGGATGTTCAAGCGGAAGCAGTGGATGTGCTGACACTTCCTTGGTGTTATCATCCTGCTTACATCTTCCTGCCTCTAGTTCTCCTTCCAAGAGTGATTTCCAAAATCATCATGGAACATTCATTTGTGTTGCTGGTGGCGCCAGCATGGCCACACAGGTGTTGGTATGCGGATCTGGTTCGGATGTCCAGTTGCCCGCCTTGGCCACTTCCGTTATGACCAGACCTACTATCTCAAGGTCCATTTTTCCATCAGGATCTCAAATCATTAAATTTGAAGGTATGGAAATTAAACGCTTAGTTCTAAGTCATAGAGGTTTCTCTGACTCAGTGATTAATACTATGTTACAAGCTTGTAAATCTGTCTCTAGAAAGATTTATTATAGAATTTGGAAGACTTACATTTCATGGTGTTCTTCTCATAAATTTTCTTGGCATTCTTTTAGAATTCCTAGAATTTTACAGTTTCTTCAGGATGGTTTGGATAAGGGTTTGTCTGCAAGTTCCTTGAAAGGACAAATCTCTGCTCTTTCTGTTTTATTTCACAGAAAGATTGCTATACTTCCTGATATACACTGTTTTGTACAGGCTTTAGTTCGTATTAAGCCTATCATTAAATAAATTTCTCCTCCTTGGAGTCTTAATTTGGTTCTGAAGGCTTTACAGGCTCCTCCATTTGAGCCTATGCATTCTTTGGGCATTAAACTACTTTCTTGGAAAGTGTTGTTCCTTTTGGCCATCTCTTCTGCTAGAAGAGTTTCTGAGCTATCTGCTCTTTCTTGTGAATCTCCTTTTCTGATTTTTCATCAGGATATGGCGGTTTTGCGGACTTCTTTTGAATTTTTACCTAAGGTTGTGAATTCTAACAACATTAGTAGAGAAATTGTTGTCCCTTGTTGAAGCTACTAAAGATTTCAGGAAGACTTCTAGTCTATTTGTTATATTTTCTGGTCCTAGGAAAGGTCAGAAGGCCTCTTACAGCTCATTCTACTAGATCAGTCTCCACTTCGTGGGCGTTCAGGAATGAAGCTTCAGTTGATCAGATTTGCAAAGCAGAGACTTGGTCCTCTTTGCATACATTTACTAAATTCTACCGTTTTGATGTATTTGCTTCTTCGGAAGCAGTTTTTGGTAGAAAAGTTCTTCAGGCAGCTGTTTCAGTTTGATTCTTCTGCTTTTGATTTAAGTTTTTTTATTTCAAATGGAAATAAACTTATTTTTTTGGGTTGTGCACTAATTTTTTCAGCGGTATATGGCTGTTTTTATTTTATTCCCTCCCTCTCTAGTGACTCTTGAGTGGAGATCCACATCTTGGGTATTGATATCCCATATGTCACTAGCTCATGGACTCTTGCCAATTACATGAAAGAAAACATAATTTATGTAAGAACTTACCTGATAAATTAATTTCTTTCATATTGGCAAGAGTCCATGAGGCCCACCCTTTTTATGGTGGTTATGATTTTTTGTATAAAGCACAATTATTTCCAAATTTCCTTTGTTGATGCTTTCTACGCCTTTCTTTATCACCCCACTACTTGGCTATTCGTTAAACTGAATTGTGGGTGTGGTGAGGGGTGTATTTATAGGCAGTTTGAGGTTTGGGAAACTTTGCCCCTCCTGGTAGGATTGTATATCCCATATGTCACTAGCTCATGGACTCCTGCCAATATGAAAGAAATGAATTTATCAGGTAAGTTCTTACATAAATTATGTTATATGTGTGTGTGTGCGCAGGTGTATTTATGTAGTTATATGTGTATATATGTATTTACATATTTTATATATATATATATATATACATATATTTACATATGTACATATGTATATAAATGCATTGGAGCCCTTTGCTTTCAAATACCTGAAAGCATGAAAAAAATGATTTATTCAATATTAATATTGTATTCACCAATACCTATAAACAGATATATATATGTGTGTGTGTTCAAAAGAATTTTGGCACTCACAGGGTATGAAATTCAATACTTTTATTAGATACCATGCATTAAAGTCCATGTTTCGGCAATATTAGGAGCTTTTCTCAAGACATCAATTAAATACACACAGTGAGAAGCGCAATCTTAGGAACAACAACAAGCTCAATAATTTCTTAGCTTGCTCTATGGCGATTTACCACCTGGGTTCAGCTTCTTTTTAGCCCAGTAATGCTTTTCACAGAGTATAACTTTCCTGTAGTATATCAGTCTGATCCCGCCTATTAAGGTCAGTCCAGTGCGGAAATGCCAGGCAATTCCTCTCTGAACAAGGAATACGCCAACCCCAGATGATCATTTCGTCCTTGAGGTGTAGCCATATTCCTCTAAGCACACTGAGCTAGGAGTCCACGTCTGGTAGCTGCACTCAGGTGGTTAATCACCATAGAACAAGTTAACAAGTTATTGAGCTGGTTATTAGTTCCTGAGAGTGCGCTTCTCTCTATGTGTATATATAGGTATAGATATATAGCTTACCAAAAAATAATCATATATGTATAGAAATATTTATTTAGGAATTCTATGTGAAGAACATTAGAATGTGAAATATTCATATTTCGTGTCAGGTTTAGCGCTCTTGAATAAATGCTATCGGGTTAGCGTATGAGAGTATGGTTGTAAGTTGTTTTTTTTCCTGTTTGCTCACTACATTGAAATCTATGGGAGAATATGTTAGCACGGTGTTGATATTCGAAGTTCAATTTTTTGCGCACTTCTAGTTTTCACTCACACGCTTTTTACTTTCAACTTGTAATACAATTGCAAACCTGACACACTCAAAAAGCCTTTGGGGCCTAGTTATCAACGCGTCTACTTTACCTGCCTTCGCCGGTTCAATACGCCCGCCTAAGCTTGCCTAGCATCACCGCCGCGGACCTGAAAAATTTCGCCTAAGTTATCAATAAAGCTGTCAAAAAGCCGCGCACCAAGTACGGGGCGATGAGCAGCGGACTGTGAGAGTTATCACTCATCCGATCTCGCTGCTCTTCGACTTTTTACAGCTTTATTGCTAGCCTGTCACTAAGCACCCACACTAAACTACACTGTTCTACCGCCTATACCGGCGTCCCCGGAGCCCCCCGCAACTCAATAAAGTTATTAATCCCTAAACCGCCGCTCCTAGACCCCGCCGCAACTCTTATAAATGTATTAACCCCTAAACCGCCGCTCCCGGACACCGCCGCCACCTACATTATACCTAGTAACCCCTATCCTGCCCCCCTATACCGTCACCACCTATAATAAAGTTATTAACCCCAATCCTGACGATCCCGGACCTCGCCGCAACTAAATAAATTGTTTAACCCCTAAACTGGCGCTCCCGGACCCCGCCGTAACCTATATTAATCTTATTAACCCCTAATCTGCTCCCCCCACACCGTCACCACCTATAATAAATGTATTAACCCCTATCCTGCCCCCCCTACACCGCCGCCACTGTAATAAAATTATTAACCCGTAAATCTAAGTCTAACACTAACCCTAACACCCCCCTAACTTAAATATTAATTAAATAAATCTAAATAATATTTATCTTATTAACTAAATTAATCCTATTTAAAACTAAATACTTACCTTTAAAATAAACCCTAATATAGCTACAATATAAATAATAACTATATTGTAGCTATCTTAGGATTTATTTTTATTTTACAGGCAACTTTCAATTTATTTTAACTAGGTACAATAGCTATTAAATAGTTATTAACTATTTAATAGCTACCTAGCTAAAATAAAGAGAAATTTACCTGTAAAATAAAAACTAACCTAAGTTACAATTACACCTAACACTACACTATACTTTAATAAATTATTCCTATTTAAAACTAAATACTTACCTGTAAAATAAACCCTAAGATAGCTACAATGTAATTAATAATTACATTGTAGCTATTTTAGGATTTATATTTATTTTACAGGTAACTTGGTATTTATTTTTGCTAGCTAGAATAGTTATTAAATAGTTATTAACTATTTAATAACTACCTAGCTAAAAGAAATACAAACTTACCTGTAAAATAAATCCTAACCTAAGTTACAATTAAACCTAACACTACACTATCATTAAATTAATTAAATAAATTACCTACAAATAACTACAAGTAAATACAATTACATAAACTAACTAAAGTACAAAAAATAAAAAAAGCTAAGTTACAAAAAATAAAAAAAATAACTTACAAACATTTAAAAAATATTACAACAATTTTAAGCTACTTACACCTAATCTAAGCCCCCTAATAAAATAACAAAGCCCCCCAAAATAAAAAATGCCCTACCCTATTCTAAATTAAAAAGTTCAAAGCTCTTTTACCTTACCAGCCCTTAAAAGGGCCTTTTGCGGGGCATGCCCCAAAGGGGCAGGATAGGGGTTAATAGGTATCATGTAGGTGGCAGGAGGGTCTGGGAGCGGCGGTTTAGAGGTTAATACATATATTATAGTTGCGGCGGGGACCGGGAGCGGTGGTTTAGGGGTTAACATATTTAGTATAGCTTGCGGTGGGCTCCGGGAACGGCGGTTTAGGGGTTAATCAGTTTATTAGAGTGGCGGTGGGCTCCGGGAGCGGCGGTTTAGGGGTTAATCGGTTTATTATAGCTTGCGGTGGGCTCCGGGAGTGGCGGTTTAGGGGGTAATAACTTTATTTAGTTGCGGCGGTGTAGGGGGGCAGATTAGGGGTGTTTGGACTCGGGGTACATGTTAGGGTGTTAGGTGTAGACATCTCCCATAGGAATCAATAGGATGTCTGGCAGCAGCGAACATGAACTTTCGCTATGGTCAGACTCGCATTGATTCCTATGGGATCCGCCGCCTCCAGGGCAGCGGTTTGAAAACCAGGTACGCTGGGCCGGAAAAGTGCCGAGCGTACCTGCTAGTTTTTTGATAACTAGCAAAAGTAGTCAGATTGTGCCGCACTTGTGTGCAGAACATCTGTAGTGACGTAAGAATCGATCTGTGTTGGACTGAGTCCGGCGGATCGAAGCTTAAATCACAAAATTCTACTTTTGCCGGTATCTAGGGCTTAATAACTAAGATGAATCAGCCTCGCCACAAATACGCTGCGGAATTCCAGCGTATTTGAGGATGACGGCTTGATAACTAGGCCCCTTTGTCTGGTGAAGTTAACGCATGAGTGGAAGCGCAAAATAGTGCTCCACTCGTAGTCTAGCCTAAAAGTAGTTTGATAGTGAACCCGTGTCTTTAAATGTTCAAGATAAATAAATAAACTAAGATGAAAAATCGCTGAGGCATGCCTTTCCTTCCAGAATTTATTTTATGCTTTCTTTTAAATCAATAAAATATTTTCCTTCCCCCATGGTGATATACTCATAAGCTTCAGCAAAGAAAAAGAATTGGTTTCAGTTGAAAAAAAAGTAGATTTTCAGAGAAGCTGTTGATGAAATAAATTACACAGTGTTAAAAACTGATAAAAGCTGCAAAACTTCTAGCACTTCAGAAAGAAAAAAACTTTATTAAAAATGAGAAATGGATATAATCTAATCTGGAAAGCAACAGATGCAGCAATAAAACCTTCCTTAAACTAATTTGCTTTATTGCGTCTAGAACATACTTGTAAACAGTAATTGGTGTTGTGAGAAAAATGAAACAAAACAAACATTTATTAGTCTCATTGTTTGCATACATTAAATAGACATTACTTTTAGGAACTTATTCATACACTCCCCATGCAAAAGAAGAAATGTCTGAGACTCCACACAGATAATTTTCATTGGTAACTGGTAATTCTAAGTGGACTGATCACTTCTTTTTTTTTTTTTAATCTCTGGACTAGTAAGTACGTTTTATGATTTGTAAACTGTAATGATATTTTTCTTATCCTGCTAATTGATATATAAAAAACTAAAATAATATTTATTTACTCACTACTTATATGTCACATATACAAGTGAGATTTTCGATCTGGCACATGCCCTTGGGGAATTGTTTAAACCAGACATGCACTCAAGTGAGGCTTCAGAGCATATTCATACACATACATCCGTCTTTATGCCAGCAACAACAAAAAATTAGACTTTAGATCAGATATATGCTCCCTGCAGCCCTTTTATGTTCATAATAGATTTTAGACTGAAGTCACGGCCCTGTGGTCTCTTCATGCCAGCTATAAGCCCAAACTAGATCAGATGTAGGACACCTGCACCCGTGCATGTCAGAAATAAATTCTAATTACAGCACATATAATACGTATGCCCCTGAAGCCCCTTCACATGCCAGCTATATCGGCAAAGTAGATATCAGATCATATGTATGATCACTTTAGTCCCCCTTGCATACTCTTATATACCCAAATTAGACATCATATAATATGTATGACAACTGCAAACCCCCATTTGTATGAACCCTGCAGCACACTGGATCACATGCAAGTTATATGGTCAAATGAAAATTCACATCATGTCTATGGCCACTGCAGCCCCCTTACATGCCAGCTATATGGACCTCAAATAATATGAATGACCTTTGCAGCACACACAGGTGCCATCTATATACCCTAATTATATCTCACATAATAAATATTACCCATGCAGCCCCCTCCAATGCCAGCTATATGGGAAAATTAGACCTCAGATCATATGAATGACCTTTGCAGCACACACAGGTGCCAGTTATATGCCCTAATTATAACTCAGATGGTATGTATCACCCATGCAGCCCCCTCCCATGACAGCTATATGGGCAAATTATACATCTGATCATAATTATGATCCCTGAAGTCCTGTTACATAGCAGCTACTGTAAATAGGCAAATAAGACCTCAGATTATATGTATGACCTTTGCAGTACACTCATGTGCAAGCTATATGCCCAAATTAGACCTCAGATAATATGTATCACCCATGCAACCCCCTCCAGTGACAACTATAGGGACAAATTACAACTCAGATCATACAGATTGCATTCCTGTTGCAAATATTTGCAACAAGGCACTTCAGTACTATTAAACTCCTGTTTCAAGCAATCATAACTAGTGGACATTCAACATCCTGATGACAAAATCCCAGTAGCTGTATACCTTTATTACTTTCTATCAAAGTTCCAAAAGCTATTTATGTCTGTATTTTAATCATGTTGCCAACAAAAAGACATTAAACTGAAGCATGTTCTCTGATCCATAATGAAAAGCAGCAAATAAAAAATATATGGAAAACATTCTGATAATAAAAAATCCTGTAACTATTGGTGGACAGAGACTCCCTTGTAACAGGATGAAAGCAAAATATTCAATTCATGACTCAGGTAGTTAAAGTATATGAAAGCTTTTTTAAAAGATTGGAGATGTACAAATGTCAAATCCAGAAATCAACTGAACTGTATACAATGATTTCAATGGTGTAAAAAAAATGTAAATAATGTGAAGAAATTATATAATGGATCTTTCTGGTTAAAATTCAAGGGACCTTTAATTAGGGAGCAGATTTTTCTGCAATCATGATACCTATCAAGAGAGGGGCATATTGAGGGCTAGATTACGAGTGGCACGCTAACTGTTGCACGCGAGTGATAAGGTGTTTATCGTGGCTCTTTGCGCACATCGGAAGCAGCGTGCGTATTACAAATTAAACGTTGATGCGTTCAAGCAATTGAATTTAACGTGCACCGAGATAGAGCGACTTCAGAACTCTGGTTAACTGTTACGGGGTCAAAAAGTTGCACAAAACATATCAAAATTATATTTAAAAGTAAGTTACACTCATTAACACTGTTTAATAAACGTTATTAAAAACAAACGGCTAGATAACGAGTTGTGCGTTAGGGTGAAAAAGCAGCGTTAAGAGGTCCTAACGCTGATTTTTTACGCCCACTGCTATTACAAGTCTTGAAGGTTTAGAGTCACAGCACACTTCTTTGGCCTTACTGCAAAACGACTTACGTAAACTTCGTAAAGTCTTTTTTCTATGGGACTTCCATAGCGCAAATATTACGAGTCTGTCCTGGGAGGCCAAAAAGTGAGCGGTACACCCTACCCCATCAAGAGTCCTAACGCATTTAAAAGTCAGTAGTTACGAGTTTTACAACGCCATAGCATAAAACTCATTACTAAAGTGCTAAAAAGTACACTAACACCCATAAACTACCTATTAACCCCTAAACCGAGGCCCTACCGCATTGCAAACACTTTAATAAAATGTTTAACCCCTAATCTGCCCCTCCGGACACCGCCGCCACCTACATTATATTTATGAACCCCTAATCTGCTGCCCACAACATCGCTGACACCTACATTATATTTATTAACCCCTAATCTGCCGCCACCAATGTCGCCGCCACCTACCTACACTTATTAACCCCTAATCTGCCACCACAATGTCGCCGCCACTATATTAAAGTTATTAACCCCTAAATCTAAGTCTAACCCTAACACCCCCTAACTTAAATATAATTTAAATAAGTCTAAATAAAATTCCTGTCATTAAATAGATTATTCCTATTTAAAACTAAATACTTACCTATCAAATAAACCCTAAACTAGCTACAATATAACTAATAGTTACATTGTAGCTAGCTTAGGGTTTATTTTTATTTTACAGGCAAGTTTGTATTTAATTTAACTAGGTAGAATATTTATTAAATAGTTATTAACTATTTAATAACTACCTAGCTAAAATAAATACAATAGTACCTGTAATAGTATTTGTAAAATAAAACCTAACCTAAATTACACTTAACACTACACTATAATTAAATTCCCTACATTAAATACAATTAAATACAATTAAATAAATTAAATTAGATTAGCTAAATTACAAAAAAAACACACTAAATAATTACAAGATATTTAAACTAATTACACCTAATCTAATAGCCCTATCAAAATAAAAAAAGTCCCCCCAAAATAAAAACCCCTAGCCTAAACTAAACTACCAATAGCCCTTAAAAGGGCCTTTTGCGGGGCATTGCCCTAAAGTAATCAGCTCTTTTACCTGAAAAAAAACTGCAATCAACCCCCACAACAGTAAAACCCACCACCCACACAACCAACCCCCCCAAATAAAATACTAACTAAAAAAACCTAAGCTCCCCAATGCCCTGAAAAGGGCATTTGGATGGGCATTGCCCTTAAAAGGGCAGTTAGCTCTTTTGCAAGCCCAAAGTCCCTAACCTAAAAATAAAACCCACCCAATACACCCTTAAAAAAAGCTAACACTAACCCCCTGAAGATCGACTTACCGGGAGAAGTCTTCATCCAAGCCGGGCCAAAGTCCTCAATGAAGCTGGGAGAAGTCTTCATCCAAGCCGGGCGAAGTGGTCCTCCAGACAGGCAGAAGTCTTCATCCCGACGGCATCTTCTATCTTCATCCATCCAGTGCGGAGCGGGTCCATCTTCAAGACATCCGGCACGGAGCATCCACTTCCAACGAAGTCTTCTTACTAAATGACGGTTCCTTTAAGTGACCTCATCCAAGGTGGCATCCCTTAGATTCCGATTGGCTGATAGAATTCTATCAGCCAATCGGAATTAAGGTAGAAAAAAATCCTATGATGGACCCGCTCCGCGCCGGATGGATGAAGATAGAAGATTCCATCTGGATGAAGACCTCTGCCCGTCTGAAGGACCCCTTCGCCCGGCTTGGATGAAGACTTATCCCGGCTTCGTTGAGGACTTCGGCCCGGCTTGGATGAAGACTTTTTTAAGGGTGTATTGGGTGGGTTTTATTTTTAGGTTAGGGACTTTGGGCTTGCAAAAGAGCTAACTGCCCTTTTAAGGGCAATGCCCATCCAAATGCCCTTTTCAGGTCAATGGGGAGCTTAGGTTTTTTTAGTTAGTATTTTATTTGGGGGGTTGGTTGTGTGGGTGGTGGGTTTTACTGTTGGGGGGGTTGTTAGTATTTTTTTTCAGGTAAAAGAGCTGATTACTTTGGGGCAATGCCCTGCAAAAGGCCCTTTTAAGGGCTATTGGTAGTTTTGTTTAGGCTAGGGGGGTTTATTTGGGGGGGGGCATTTTTTATTTTGATAGGGCTATTAGATTAGGTGGAATTAGTTTAAATATCTTGTCATTTGTTTATTATTTTCTGTAATTTAGTGTTTGTTTTTTGTAATTTAGCTAATTTAATTTAATTTATTTAATTGTTGTTAATTTAGTTAATTTATTTAATTATAGTGTAGTGTTAGGTGTTAGTGTAACTTAGGTTAGGTTTTATTTTACAGGTACTTTTGTATTTATTTTAGCTAGGTAATTAGTAAATAGTTAATAACTATTTAATAACTATTCTACCTAGTTAAAATAAATACAAACTTGCCTGTAAAATAAAAATAAACCCTAAGCTAGCTACAATGTAACTATTAGTTATATTGCAGCTAGCTTAGGGTTTATTTTACAGGTATTTAGTTTTAAATAGGAATAATTTAGGTAATGATAGTAATTTTTATTTAGATTTATTTTAATTATATTTAAGTTAGGGGGTGTTAGGGTTAGGGTTAGACTTAGGTTTAGTGGTTAATAACTTTAGTATAGTGGCGGCGATGTTGGGGGCAGCAGATTAGGGGTTAATAATATTTAACTAGTGTTTGCGAGGCGGGATTGCGGCGGTTTAGGGGTTAATATGTTTATTACAGTGGCGGCGATGTCCGGAGCGGCAGATTAGGGGTTAATAAGTATAATGCAGGTGTCGGCGATGTCGGGGGCGGCAGATTAAGGGTTAATAAGTATAATGCAGGTGTCAGTGATGTCGGGGGCGGCAGATTAGGGGTTAATAAGTGCAAGATTAGGGGTGTTTAGACTTGGGGTTTATGTTAGGGTGTTAGGTGTAAACATAAAATTTGTTTCCCCATAGGAAACAATGGTGCTGCGTTACTGAGCTTTTCGCTGGTTTATTGCAGGTGTAAGGCTTTTTTTCAGCCAGCTCTCCCCATTGATGTCTATGGGGAAATTGTGCACGAGCAGGTAAAACCAGCTCACCGCTGCCTTAAGCAGCGCTGGTATTGGAGTGCGTTATGGAGCACAATTTTGCTCTACGCTCACTTCTTGCCTGATAATGCCAGTTTTTTATAAACCTGTAATACCAGCGCTATAGGGAAGTGAGCGGTGACAATAACATGCAAGTTAGTACCGCATATACTATTTTTTTATTATTTTTTTTATTATTTTTTTTATTGAGGTTTGAAAGAGGGCATACATACTTCTTAACACCGACATAAGTAATAGTTACAATACAATGTCAAAATATAATATACAATATACTTAGCATGACATACCATCTGTGAGCCATACAATGAACGTAAGGGGCCACTTTTGGACCCCGTATAAAATACATAAAAGGTAGAAGGCTCCTTGAAATATAGGAGACCACTCATGGATATCACTTGACAAACCTCATTTTTATAATAGAATATTTGAACAAATAAAGTAAACACAATAATTCACAAGATATAATAATGACCATATATCAATATATAAATAGGGCTAAGTCTGCAATATAACTATAGAAATACTTTATATTACTTGACACCTGGAGGAGCTGCACATAAGTTAATAAGTATATCTGGATAGGTTGTAAATGCTGTCAAGTAGAGGAGAGTTGTAGGCGATGCATAAAGGACCAAACCAGGTATGGGTTGAGAATTTATGGGAGAAGCGAGACTCATCTTTGATCAACAGGGAAAAAAACAATATTTGGTCTCCTGCATAAAATCTATGATTATACCGCAGCAGTTTATCAGCTATATGTACAACAGTAACAACATTCCTAAAATATTTAAGAGGAGAGATGGATAGCCTATATGGATATATGTTTGATTTTACTGGGGCACAGGGCAATATCTGAGTTCTAATAAAGAGCTCTGTATATATAAAAAGTAGACGTCCTGCAACCTCGGCCACTGGTGGCGAAGGCGTCTGTTTAAAATCTCCACCCAAAGCCCTTGAGGTATAAATAGAGATGAAAGGCTAACATATGTTCTTGGGGTATAGATGTAAAGATGGCTGCATAGGTTTGTTGTTACTAGCAGTAAAGGAGTATATAAGTTGAGCGATATTAAGTATATGAACATACCCCAGGGGATATTAGTAACTCATTAAAAATTTGTGACAAAGGGGGTTTCTTCATGGATTGGGCATAAGGGGTGAACCATGAGTTTCTTAGATGGTTATTTGTATTTTGCATACAGGAACTTTTCTAGCTTGATACTGTATCAGTGACATCCACGGAATATACAACAGTGGTTCTAGGATGTAATTAATCCCAAGCACTTTTCAAAACTAAAACTAGAACAGTGACATTCCCATAGCACATAATACAATGATTCTAGCGGTTATTTGTATTTAGTGAGATCTAGCTATAGTCTTTAGCTTAACAGCCATAAGGAAACAGTATTAATAGTTATAACCAAATAGATCAGCCTATAACATTGTTATTTCACTTAGCCTGTCTCACACAATAAGCATACCCATAAGTATATCTGAAGGAAGAATAAATCAAAATAAATAAAGACAAAACAAAACTGCTTGCAATTTTCAGCTACGAAAGTTAATAGGGAATAATACAACCACCGTCACACACTAAAGTTACGTAGGGGTACTCTTAGCAAAGTTCCGTTGAAAACCATAGGGGCTCCGTGAATTATACTGCCCAGCTACCCAATTCCCATAGGCAACAATGGACAACAGTTTCCCAGAGTGTTGAATGCATAACCTAGCTCCCATTGAAGATGCGATGGATCTGAAATAAGAGAAGTTCCTGGAAGTCAGTTTGTTGTGAAAGTTACTATTTGTGACTGAGTTTCTCCTTGGCTTTGGAAGGGAATTTCAGCAAGAGTTCCCCTGAGTGAAGATTTCTCAGTTGGCTGTTGAGATGTAGAAATTTGATGAGTCAACGCAGTATCGTTTTTGGCGATCCACATGGAAGTAGCTTTGCTTTTGATAACGCCTGTATTTCCATCTACAGTCTCCCAATCGTCTATTGCAGGTAACATGATAGTGGAATCTGTTTCTTCCTTGCAGCTTGTCTGGGTGATTGATAGGCTCTGGGGCCCCACAGCACCATCGTCCTTGCGGTCCGCAACAACGGGCTTAAGTTGTGTAGCTGTTTGAGGAGAACAGGCATCCTTGGAGTCGAGTGCCCTGTATAGCGTTTTTTTCAAATGCAGCATGGTGATTCTCTAGTAAGTAGCTCAGCTCCCGCAAGATGTTGATAGTGCAGTCTATGAGACTCCAATAGGGGACAGCAGACGAGCCCGCCTAATGTAATGAAGAAGAATTCAGCACTGGGTGCTGTCTAACGACAAGGCCAGAGGATGCCCTGCCTGGAGGTTTGAGAAAGGCCTAAACCTCCCATATTGCTCCGGGCACTGATACCAGCAGCTATTTCAATAAAGTTAGGCTCATCAGATGCAGGTTCAGTATAAGATTGTAGATCCAGGTATATAACACTAGGATGAGTCAACTATGGCATAATATCATGTAGAAAAATTAGAAATGCTGGAGCAGCACGCAGTTGTGCGACTAGACATGGCTGCTGCACGGAAGTTCCCCAACTATATACTTTTAACATATTAACAGTGTAGTGTTGCTTTCTTAGTTACATTCTTATTACATTTCTTACTTTGATTCCTTTAACTTAAACACAACCACTAATCACCTACATTTAAAATATAAAATATATACACATACATTATATGCTCACAAGAATATAGACCAATCACAGTCTCTATTTAGGCCCTTGGGGGTTAATGTGTCTAATTCATGTATCCAATACATCTCATTTTGTTTAAGGAGTTGTTCCCTATTCTCCCCATTTCTTTGTGGGCTAACACTATCTATCACTTGCCACTTCATCTGACTGATTTGATGTTTAAATTATATGAAGTGATATGAAACTGAAGCCTCCCTGTTACCACATGTTATATTTGATCGATGCTGGCTCATTCTATCTCTTACCATGCAGGTGGTCTCACCCACATAGATTGGGGAACAACTGCATTTTATCAGGTATACTACAAACATGGATACACATGTGTAGTATTTATTAATTTAATACTGTTAACCATTTATAGGATGATAAAATGAATTACCTTTTATCATAGAGCTACAACTCATACACCCCAAACAGGGGTAGCATCCCAAATTCTTCTTGCCTAGAAATGTCTGTCTGTCCTTCTTTTTGGAACCAATATCTGTACTCGTAAGATAGTCTCATAGATTTATAACCCTCCTATAGGCCATAAGGGGGGGATTTTTTAATAACTCTATATCATTATTGCACTCCTGCAACACATGCCAATGCTTCCTTATTATTTTCGATATTCTTTCACTATTAGGGCTGAATTGTAAAACAAAAACGATCCTATTTTTTTTTATCCTCCTCTCTTCTACTTGATGTATTAAGGTTTGTCATATGTTTCTCCATTAGTGTGTTTGGATAACCTCTATCCAAGAATTTCTGTTTCATTTCACTCATTCTGATTTCTTTAGTTTGGTCATCACTAACAATTGTTTTAACCCTTAAAAGTTGTTTTTTTGGGGAGCATCTATTAACCTTCTAGGATGGAAGCTATTATAGCTAAGCAGTGTGTTCCGGTCAAAAGACAACTTATTACAATCCTTATACGCTTTGGTGTCTAAAAATTTTATGGCTCCTCGCTATACTGTATAGAGCATTCCAGACCTCTAACTGCTGAATTCAGCTCATCTACAAATTCTTTAAGGGTATCCACGTTGCCCCACCATATGCCAAACACATTGTCAATATACCGCCACCATGTGGCTTCATATTTAATACATTTATCATTTTGTATATGACTTTTTTATCTACTTCATTCGTGAAGAGGTTGGCATATGATGGGGCAACTTTGGTGACCATGGCGGTCCCTTTTATTGGGACGTACTAATCATCCTGAAACAGAAAGTGGTTCCAATACAGGATTAATCTGAACAATTATTCAATAAATTCTACCTGCTTATCAGTGTAACTCTTATTTTCTTTCAACAATTTTTTTTACGACACCTATCCCAGTTTCATGTTTAATAGCCGTGTAAAGGCTTTTCACATCCATGGTATATATCAGGAATTTATCTATCTCCAATGTCAATCCATTTGCTTTTCTAAGAAAATCACCCGTATCTTTTTAAGATGACATTTGCAATACTTCTTTCTGTAATATCCTATCTAGGAATATAGAAATGTTGGTAAAACTGAATCTATGCTAGCCACTATGGGCCTATCCGGTGGTCTAGTGGCAGTTTTGTGCACTTTTGGCACTTTAACGTTTTCTTTATTGAGATTCTTAGCAATACAAGGCAAAAAGGAAAAACATTACGTACATGTTGTATAGACATAATCAGGCATACATGAAAATTTTGATATATAACCGTTCAAGTCCTGCCATGAAATAATATATGTAACCTCAGCTTTTTATTTTAATCTTCTAGAGATACCTTCTCTCTGTAATATATTGGGCCACTTTTGGACCCCTTGTCACTTATGAAAACAGATTGTTAGAAGGCATAAAATGATAGACCCCCTTTGGCTCTTTGTAGCTAAAGTAAATATCATAACAAACAGGGCCACTCTTGGACCCCTTGAACACATTCTTAACCTTAAGTGAACAAAATAATAACAATAGCATGAGAGCTAGGGTTGTTGTAATGTATAAGAATACATGGTGGCACAGTTTTATATCCGGGGGTATGGGTAATTTTGGGTATTAATAGTTTCACCTGTAGTTAAATGAACTCCCATAATTAGTACAGGCCTTGCATTGCCTGTGTCATATCAAGGTAAAGGAAGGCATAATATACTGGGTCATTGATCCTTAAGTGCTAGAGGAGCCATATTTTATACTGTAAAGGCAGTGGTGGGTATTAATAGGTTACACAGCAATAGGATAGACATAGATGGTAGCATTTCATTGTGTTGGATATTATACTCTTGGGTCTTAAGAGGAGTATACACTATATGGATTCTACCCAAGGCCAGCTACTCTCTCTATCTCTCTATCTAAGTCTAAGTGGCACAATCTGGATGTGTTGAAATAGGGATAAATACTTCTTCTGACTCCTAGACCAATTATATAGGGACATATTATTGTTAAAGCATAAGATATGGGGTTTAGTCAGATAGTGTTACTAGGGAGTATATATGTTTCCAAAAAGAGACATGAATTATTCTTCATGTGCAGGTATATGCCTGAGCCTATTGCTTACAGCTCATATGGTTGTACTTGATCTAGCTTCTCCAGAGTATCAGAATAAAGATTTGTCCTGCTGCCCCGGCCATTGGCAGCAGGAAATTGGCAGCCCACAGAGGCTATCTTTTTAGCACATTTCAAGAGAGGATATGGAAAAACAACCAAAAATTAAATAGGCGTAATATATATAGCAAATATACATGTTGTATGTGCTGCGTATATGAGTCCTCAATTTTTAAAGTGTAACTACTATAATATTTGCAGTATCTTCTACATAGTTAGTGTAATAAGCAAACCATTGAGGGAATTCCCCTTCTATATTTATCAAAGGAACATAATCAGGCATTCAACATTGGAAGGCAGAAACAACGTTGTTCTAATGTCTAAACCTGCTATAAAGATATAACCATTGTGTTTGCTCAGCCAAAACCCATGAGAATCTGGTTGGCCACTAATTTCAGGTACTTCAACCGTTTATTTAAACTTGCACTGTATTACGGAAAGCTGTTAGTAATTAGTAGAGATCGTGGTGTTCCCTTTAATTTTTTAGTGAATCTCATATTATAGATCCTAAGAGTGTGCATAGGTTAATATGAGGGGTTATGACAAATTAATATAAACAGCCTTTAGAGCTAACATCTAAATCTGCTAATCTGATAGGGTGTAGCTTATTTACCTAGCTTGTCTGCCTAACTACCGTGTTAACCACTAACCATTATCTGTGGCTGACAGTAATATAAGTATGATCACCTTCCAATCCGTATACAGAGAGAGTACAAATATGGCATTACCCATCTAAAATTACAGGGAGGATTTTAAGTACAAAAATAGAAGACACTTGTGTATACCTTAAAGGAATAGTCTAGTCAAAATTAAACATTCATGATTCAGACAGAGCATGCAATTTTAAGAAACTTTCGAATTTACTTCTATTGTCAATTTTTATTTGTTCTGTTGTTATCTTTATTTTAAAAAGCTGGAATCTATCTTAAAAGCCGGCCCATTTTTGGTCCAGCACTGGGGCTAGCACTTTCTGATTGGTGTCTAAATGTATCCACCAATCAGGGAGTGCTACCTATGTGCTAAACCAAAATGGGCCGCTACTTAGCTTACTTTCCAGCTTTTTAAAATAAAAATGCCAAGAGAACTAAGAAAAATTGATAATAGGAGTAAATTGGAAAGAAAGAAATTGCATGCTCTATCTGAATCATGAAAGTTTAATTTTGACTAGACTATTCCTTTAAGTGTTTGTTGCGTTTGTTGCACATAATTGCATTGGTAAGCTGTAACTGTCCACCCTGCTTATGATTGCTCCATAGTCCCTCTGTATTGTGGATTCAACAACTGTACTTCTATGAATGTCTCTAAGTGCACTCAGAAATATTCACCGGCCAAAGTTCAGATGGTGAGTGGTCAGGATTTGAGGTGAGCCCCCTGCATCAAAAAGTTGATTCAACATGCCTTTTAGTTTGTCTTGAGATGATGCTCCGTCATTCTTCTCAAGTCCATTCATATGCGGGATAAGGCAGGAGAGCGTGGAGAGGGGCATCTCATCAAGAACCAGAGATTCCTTAACGCATGGCTGTATGGGACGGGCCCCCTCACTGCTGCGTTACCTAGTTTTTTAAGGCAGTTACAAATAAAATATAGAAGCTGTAATGTAATGTAGAAACCAGTAGATGGCGGCATAACTCTAATTATGAGTTTGGCGCAGATTTTAAAGCCTTTAAATAGCCACTTGTAATAGTTTTAAGCAAGCATGAGTAAGGGTTAAGTATACCCGAAACGTCGCTTGACTGCTTGATGTCTGTGAAATAAAGGATGTTATTTACTATAGTGCTGTGGACATTGTATTTTCTATTGCTACAATAGATGCAGACTAGGTGACTATCTTAAGGAACCCATGCAAACTTGGTGCATGACAGAATTCTTTTTTAATGTGTATATTTATTTTTTGTTGATTGACTTGGGCTTCATATT
The DNA here is from genome assembly GCF_027579735.1 of Bombina bombina. Classification (NCBI taxonomy): domain Eukaryota; kingdom Metazoa; phylum Chordata; class Amphibia; order Anura; family Bombinatoridae; genus Bombina; species Bombina bombina. Next base: position 1,001,209,421 of record NC_069503.1, read on the forward strand.
AGAGGCCATATGTGGTGGCATAATAACTAGATTCTAGAATGGGAGGGGACTTCCCTTAAACATACCTAGGCAGAGATGTAGGTCACCCAGAAAAGCTGGAAGCTTCTGGCTGAAATATCTCATTGTACAGCCCCTCTGCTCTATGGAAAACTTTAGCAGCCTTTTTAAAGGTTGGTGGAGCCGGTGACAGCAGTGGGACTCGCCTATACCCACAGACTAATGGGTATTACTATTGATCTATTGATGATGGGCGGTATATTTATCTATCTAGCTGTCTACCTAAAGTCATAATTGCCCAGTACCACATGTCTATTATCTGTATACTCTACATACATACCTATTATTTAAATGGTATAGATAGCCATAATCATTATTCAGCATGTCCTTGTTCAGGGTGTAGATATTTGGCATATTTATATTATAGTACAATGTGTTAATGTGATCCATTGTAGTGCTTGAACAATTTATACTTATTGGAATATTAATCAAAATGTATTCTCAGCTTATGAGAACTTGCATTTCAGGCTTGCAAGAGTGAGTCTGCAACTAAAAATGTAATAAGGAATCTCTGCTTCTTATCCCATGTGGCCTAGGTAAATTATCTCAAACTTGCATGTTCGGGTTGACTAACAGCCCCTGGCCTCACGCAATTGGTTGCCCAACAGCAGGGGGCAGGATTGAACAAGAGAGCTCTTCTCCAGTCTTACATGTTGCCAAGTGGTGATTGTAGGTGGACAGGTTCTCTGCTTTAGGACTTGTCCCCCTGAAGCTTGATACATTTTCCGGTTAGACATGCTAGTATCAGTATCAGTATAGGTTTAATGGTGAAGAAGAAAAGAGGTCATCCTCCAGGTTTGTGTGTTTTATATATTGGCACCACTTTTTGATTAATTTTGCAGAGCCACCACTGATTTGGTATTTTGGGCAGAGCCACCACTTTACTATTCTATGTCATGCAGCAATGAACCATTATAGCTATTATAATAAATTAGATTAATAGTCAAAGAATTTGATGTGATAACGGAAATCTATTTTCTCTGTCATTATAGATAGATTAGTTATCTATAGCAGCTTAACACACAATTAGTTTATTTTGTTAAGAAGCAGTAATGGCATTGTATATAATTTCTTTAGATAAGAGGGGCGTCAAAATGTGTTGACCTGTGTAGCCAAAAATCCTAGCACCGGCACTTTCCTTCGCCTTTAGCACGGGCCCTGGGATGCACCATGCTAAGCCTCGTATTAGTGCGCCCCAAGACTCTCTGAAGAAGGATTGGGATAAGTGTGGCTCTCCAGCGAGATACAGGTATTTCAACCCCTAAGGTAATTTAAAGGACAAAAATGGATTGAATACTAATGATGTTTGGCAGTATTTATTCGTTTTTTTTTAAATTTCTTGCGCATTGATTCAGATATTCGTTTCATGATAACATCACAAATATCTGTGATTCGTTAATGAACTGACATTTATTATTAAAACTAATGCACAGGCCTACTTTTAGGTATTTTGGAAAAGAGCCTCTTTTAAATCTACCTTATCTGCATGTCAACACAGAAGAATAGTAATAATAATAATAGAATAGAAATATTTGCCAGCATACAACAATACAAACTCAATAGTTCTGAAATTAACACTATATAAGGATATAGTTTTTTTTAAATCATTGGCATATTATGTGCATAATTAACACTTACTTATTATGCATAAGTGCAACATATCACATATGTTTTAGCATTTTATCCCCTTTTTAGAATTTTAGTTTCTCTCCCTCTCCATTTGTGGTAATTTTTCAATATATATTTAAGTCAATAAACTCAGCATGCCGCATTTCTCAAAGATTTTTATCAGAGTAATAGAATGGTAGAATCAAATTACAAATACAGCCAAGTGTTTGAAAGTGTTCTAGTGAAATGTTGTTTTCAATTATTGCGTGAAAACTAAGCTGCCGACTTCATTGTTCCTTTGTATTATTTTGGGAGATCCTGGCTTATATTATTTAAACCCCCTGGTGCGGATTAGTATTAGTTACAAATTTCAATCACATTTTCTCTTCTTTTAGGTAGAACCTTTTATTGCTTGCGACTATATCAAATATGAAAAGAAAACAGATGAGGGCATTGAGGGAATTGAATAGTAAGTGAAAATATGTGTGTGTGTATGTATGTATGTGTATATATATATATATATATATATATATATATATATATATATATATATATATATAAATATATATATATATAAACTTACACATGTATATGTATACATATATTCATAGGCAAAAACGCATTGTAATTCAAATGTTAAAAAAAACAGGAAATTCCAAACTTAAACTCCCACTCCATAGAATGTAGATTATTTGTGTATAGTACCGTTGTAATTTCATCTGGGGGAATTTTTTTTTTATATTTAGTATTTCAATAACGCACCTTAAGATAGCGAATTCTTCATGTACGCTAATCCAACACCCTAAAGCAGGAAACCCAAAGGGCACTACACATATTTTACATTCCTATGTTCTTCACATAGAAAAAAATATTTTTTATTATTAAATATATATTTCTATATATATGTAATAATGTTAATGTAGAATATATATCTATACCTATATATCTATAGGAATAGATATACAGTTATAGGTATATACAGATATAGAAATATTTATTTAAAATAAAAATTCAATTTTCCTGTATGTGAAGAACATTGGAATGTGAAATATATACAGTAAATAAACAGTAAAACACATTCAGCTAGATTACGAGTTTTGCGCTATGACTCAAAAAGCATCGTTATGGCCCATAACGATGCTTTTTCCCTAACGCCGCTATTACAAGTCTTGTCAGAATAGGTGTATAGCACACCTTTTTGGCCGTCACGCAATGTCAGTACCGCACTTTTAAAAAAGTCCTTTTTCAATGGGAAATCCATAGCGCCGGTATTACGAGTTTTGCAGGGGGGCCAAAAAGTGAGCGGTACACTCTATAACCACAAGCCTTGTACCGCCATCTAAAGTCAGTAGTTATGAGTTTTACGTTACAAAGCTGTAGCAAAAAACTCATAACAAAAATGTTACAAAGTACACTAACACCCATAAACTACCTATTAACCCCTAAACCGAGGTCCTCCCGCATCGCAAACACAAAATTAAATTTTTTTAACCCCTAATCTGCTGCTCCGGACATCGCCGCCACTTAAAAAATGTATTAACCCCTATTCCGCCGCTCCCCAACATCGTCGCCACTATAATAAACCTATTAACCCCTAAACCACCGCCCTCCCGCATCGCAAACACTATTTAAATATTAACCCATAATCTGTCATCCGCCCACACCGCCGCTATAATAAACCTAATAACCACTAAACCGCAAGCCCCCACAACGAAATATACTAAATTAAACTATTAACCCCTAAACCTCTGGCCTCCCACATCACTACATAAATATATTAACCCCTAAACCTAACCCTAACGTAAGCCTAAGCCTAAGTCTAACCCTTACCCTAACACCCCCTAACTTTAATATAATTAAAATAAATCTAAATAAACCTTACAATTATTACCTAAATAATTCCTATTTAAAACTAAATACTTACCTATAAAATAAAACCTAAACTAGCTACAAAATAACTAATAAATAATTGTATTTGATTAATTTAATTTATTTCATTTTATTGTATTGTTAGTTTTTAGTGTAAGGCGGGTTAGGTTTTATTTTAAAGGTAAGTTTGTATTTATTTTAACTAGGTAGCTAATAAATAGTTAATAACTATTTACTAACTAGTCTACCCAGTTAAAATAAATTCAACTTACCTGTGAAATAAAAATAAAACCTAAGATAGCTACAATGTAACTATTAGTAATATTGTAGCTAGCTTAGGTTTTATTTTACAGGTAAGTATTTAGTTTTAAATAGGAATTATTTAGTTAATAATTGTAAGGTTAATTTAGATTTATTTTAATTATATTTAAGTTAGGGGTGTTAGGGTTAGGGTTATGCTTAGGGTTAGGGTTACGTTAGGGTTAGGTTTTAGGGGTTAATATATTTATGTAGTGTTAGTGATGTGGGAGGCCAGAGGTTTAGGGGTTAATAACTTTAGTATAGTGGCGGCGACATTGGGTGCGGCAGATTAAGGGTTAATAACTGTAATGTAGGTGGCGGCGATGTTAGGGGCGGCAGATTAGGGATTAATAAATGTAATATAGGTGGCGGCGATGTCGAGGGCAGCAGATTAGGGGTTAATAACTGTAGGTAAGTGGCAGCGATGTTGGGGTGGCAGATTAGGGGTTAATAACATTATGTAGGTTGCGGCGATGACGGGGGCGGCATATTAGGGGTTAATAGTTTTATTTAGGTGCCGGCGATGTCGGGGGCGGCAGATTAGGGGTCAATAGTTTTATTTAGGTGCTGGCGATGGGGGCGGCAGATTAGGGGTTAATAACTTTAATGTAGGTGGTGGCGATGTTGGGGGCGGCAGATTAGGGGTGTTTAGACGTGGTTTTTATGTTAGGATGTTCGGTTTAGACGTAACTTTTTCTTTCCCCATAGACATCAATGGGGCTGCGTTACGGAGCTTTTCATTCCGCGATCGCAGGTGTTAGGCTTTTTTTTAGCCGACTCTCCCCATTGATGTCTATGGGGAAATTGTGCACCAGCATGTCAAAGCAGTGCTTCTATTTGGGTAAGGTATAAAGCTCTACGTCACCATATCGCCCGCGCAAGCCTGCTTTTTACAAACTTGTAATAGCAGCACTATGAAAGGTGAGCAATGAAAATAATGTACACTAAATTAGCGAGCAGCCATAACGCCATAACTTGTAATCTAGCTGTAAATTAAATATTATTATAGAATTAATACTTAGACACACACACATATATTTATGTGAATAATTTTTATCCGATAGTGTTTATATGAGTATAACAGTGTATTTTAATGTATTTATGTTGTGTTTGGTGCAACTTTTTTATCCCTAACCCTTTATGAGAGTGCTAACCCAACACTCGTTAAATTTTATTGTGCTTAAGCAAATGCCTTTACTTACTTGTAAATCGGGTGTAAATTAACATGCCCACGATATTCTTATATCACATGTGCGATAAAGTTAACGTGCCACTTATCTAGCATATTATGAATTTATCTTTGAAAATAATAAATCTTCCTTTAAGGGTTTGAGAGGAAATAATTTGATGTAATCAATATGTGTTAAAGGAATAGAAAGGTATAAATTGAAATGTGCATGGGTCTAATGTGTTTATTTTCAGGCACTTGCAAGAGGTAAATTGAGGTAAATTGCATTCATCTCTGATTCCAATAACTCAGAAGAGGAAGTTAATAGACTATGAGGTCACTTCTTTTCACTTTCCAAACATTGCAACATGAACAATAGAGACATCTATATAAATGAACTGTGAAAATATTATTCTAAAATGCCAAATAACCAGTAGTCTAGCTGAGATATGTAAGGGCTATAATATCCTATTAGATTACATGGCCACAAGAGAGAAGTAAAGTTGCAGAAAGGTAAATAGGTAATATTAAAGAATCCCCCATAGCAATATTCAGAGTATAAACATACGGCATGGATTGCTTTTTGTGTTCATTGACCAACTTTTTCTTTAATTTTTCTTTAGTTTTACTTTAGTTGAAATTTTGATTCTCTAAATGTATCCTTCTCAGTTACATTACTATTCATAGTTTTTTTGTTGGTGTCTATGGTCCAACATTGTTTTTGTGATTTGTCATAAAATTATGTCTGTGAAATTTTAAAAGTGAAATATTATTTTATTTTCTCCTTTGTAAATAGAGCAAAAAGAAAGAAGGAAAATAGTTATTTTTAGAAATTAACATTTGTGAAAAAAAAAAATAAAGATTGGAAGCATCTAATTTAATTATAATAAAAAGTACAATCATATTTGAACATATTCATAGATTTGCAGCCAAGGACGGATTGGCCTACCAGGACATTTCCCAGTGGGCTGCAGCAGTTGGGGCCGGAAAGCTGCAATTTAAATGGGTAATTAATGGATGCAATTGGGTTGTAGGGTGCCTATATAACAACAATATGGCACTTTTATTTGATACAAAGAAATATAATTTAATTTTGAAAAAAATATTGGGGGAAGGATTATCCCAGTAATCCCCTTGGATTGCGAGTGCACATTCAATTGTCTCAATGGATAATAGAGCTGGTGTTCATATTTTCCCAGGGCTGCTTTTTATTCCTAGTCTGGCCTTGTTTGCAGCTGCTGGTTGTCCATTCTTCATCCTCTGGTCATGTTTCTTTGAGATTTTGTGTTGGGCAGTCTTCTCTCTTCATCCGTCTAACTCTATTCATGCTGTTATTCCCACTCATTACTACTCCATTTAAAACATCTCACCCCTGCACATTAGTAAATCACATTGTAAAAAAGACTGTTTTCTACTGGAGATATAAATGTATGTGAAGCCTTGTTTGCCTGCAGGTAAGTGACAAGGGGACAATGGTGGGAAAAATACTGATTCCAACAGTGCTGGGTTGTTGACTTGTTGCAACAAGGGTCAGTTTGGACCTGGTGGGTAACTGTGTTTTATGGTGCTAAAAAAGATGATTTCTGATGACAGAATAATCCATGGTCATAAGAGCTATTCTTGTTGCTGTGCAAAAACAAATTGTGCCTCTGAACAAAAACCTAAATTTGGGTCTTTGAACGAAAGCCTAGATTTGTATCACATGTAACTATGTGATCCCAGGGGAGAATATATCACCCACTCAACATATAGCTATACAATATTATACAATAAATCAGGTCATTTATATCATTATTTGCCCTTGTAGATGTTATTGTACTGGTGAACAATAAAATGATTTCAGGGAATGGCTGGCCAGACATGACAGCACCATACATAGTGCTATGGCTTAACACCAAGTTTGCAGCTTGTAGGATAATGCTAATTATGTACCACTACAAAGAAGGGGGTGATATTGTAATCGCTCAGAGTTGAAGGCAAATTAATTGAAGAAACAGAACATCAATGCTTGCAGCCTCATTAAAGATGCTGAGATGATGAATAACAGTTAAAGGGACAGTCAAGTGAAAATGAAACGTTCATGATTCAGAAAGGCCATGCAATTTTCAACAACTTTCCAATTTACTTTTATCATCAAATTTGCTTTGTTCTCTTGGTATTCTTTGTTGGAAGCTAAACCATGGTAGACTCGTATGTTAATTTCTTAGCCCTTGAAGGCCGCCTCTTATCTCAGTGCATTGACAGTTTTTCAAAGATATATACTGCTAGATTATGTGTGTCATATAGATAACATTGTGCTCACTCCTTTGGAATTAGAGTCAGCACGTCTGTCAAAAGAACTGAGATAAAGGGGCAGTCTGCAGAGACTTAGATACAAGGTAATCACAGAGGTAAAACGTATTAATATAACAGTATTGATTATGCAAAACTGGGGAATGGGATTTAAAGGAATTATCAATCTTTTTAGACAATAACAATTTTCAAGTACACTGTCCCATTAAGTTAAAGAAATAGGAAACTCAATTTTAAACTTTCACAATGCATTTAGCGCAAGTTATTTTCAGAGACTTTTAAACTCACTTCTGAAAAACATATGTACATATGTTCAGCAACACCAATGCACTACTGGGAGCTAGCTAGTGACTGGCTACACACCTATGCCTCTTGTCATTGGGGTCAATTTATTTATGTGACATCGATAAATGCCGACAGTATATGCTGTTGGCATTTATCATTGTACCAGCAGTTCTTGTGAACTGCTCGTGCAATGCTGCCACCTGCAGATTCGCGGCCAATCGGCCGCTAGCAGGGGGTGTCAATCAACCCGATCGTATTCGATCCGGTCGATTTTTGTCCGCCACCTCAGAGCAGGCCGCTGCTTCATAACTTCTGTTTCAGGCTCGCCAGAAACAAAGGGCATCAAGCTCCATACGGACCTTGATAAATTGACCCCATTGTATTAACAGATGTGTTCAGTTAGGTCTCAGTAGTGCATTGCTGCTCTGGAGGTAACTTAAACTATGCGTTTAATTCCTTTGCAGCGGTTAATTCCAATCTTATTGATTGCGTTTATCAGCTGTTTTTCATCTCCCATCAGAGCTATCAAAAAAACTATTTTCATATTTGAAAAAAGATTATCGGATATTGGAGAATTCACCCACCTGGTATATGCACAGTATCAACTTCAGTGATCACAATCCACCACAATGTATTGATTAAATATTGACAACAAAATGGGCACACTAAATTCAACAGCCAAAGGCTCTTGATAAAATGTAAAACTGGCCTTTTTGACATGTTTGAGAGTATTTCAATATGATTTAGAATAATTATATTATCTTGTGTATGTGCAATTCTCTCTGAAATGGACACTGACGCCATTTTAGACATATGTATGAATTTATAGTCTAGATTAATTTAACCTAAATTCATGACAGCTGTATAGTCTGCCAGTAGTCCGTCCTATGTATTTAAAGGGGCATGAAACCCAAAAGTTTTCTTTCATTATTCAGATAGAGAAAACAATTTAAAAAAGAAGTTTCCAATTTACTGCCATAATTAAATTTGCTTTGTTCTCATGTTATTCTTTGTTGAAGAGATACCTAGGTAGGTATTGTGCACATGTCTGGAGCTCTACATGACAGGAAATAATGCTACCATTTAGTGTTCTTGCTAATGTATAACATTGTTGCAAAACTGCTGCCATAAAGTGCTGCAGACACGTGCACACTCCTGAGCTTACGCCACTGCTTTTCAATAAAGGACAAGAAAACAAAGACAATGTTATAATAGTATTAAATTGGAAAGTTGTTTAAAATGGTACTCTCTATCTCAATCAGGAAAGAAAAAAATTGGGTGTTATGTCCCTTTAATATACAGTACATATATGTGATATCCCAGTAAACAAGATCTGTAGGAAACACAAGAAAATGGAAAATCACAAGATCTAGAATTAGTTTGTATTAATCCTGTTCTTACAATCTTTCTTTTTTTCATAATCACATTTCTGTGAAGTAACAGTAATTTTATCTTCTTAATGGGACAGTCTACACCAAACTTTTTATTGTTTAAAAAGATAGATAACAACCTTTACTACCCATTCCCCACTTTGCACAACCAACAGTGTTATATTAATATACTTTATAACATTTAAACCTCAAAATGTCTGCCTGTTTCTAAGCTACTAAAGACTGCCTCTTATCACATGCTTTTTTATTAGCTTTTCACAACAGGGGACTGCTAGTTCATGTGGACAATATAGATAACATAGTGCTCACGCCCGGGGAGTTATTTAAGAGTGAGCACAACACAGCACTAATTGGCTAAAATGCAAGTTAATAGATAATAAATGAAAAGTCATGTGATCAGGGGGCTGTCAGAAGAGGCTTAGATACAAGGTAATCACAGAGGTAAAACGTATATTAATATAACTGTGTTAGTTGTGCAAAACTGGGGAATGGGTAATGAAGGGATTATTTATCTTTGTAAAGAATAAAAAAATTAGGGTTGACTTTCTCTTTAAATGGGATTTTTATTGTTAAACACAATTTTGTGATCAAGATTTAACCGGTTGCTATTCTGTCTTGTGTATTTGCAACCAAGAACGTTTGCACAGGTTTTTACGGTACACAGAATTAAAAGAAAAGTAAATAAAAAAATGTTTTGAATAATCACGATTTACAATGTTCAGAGCCTTGTGTTGCTATATTTTTACAGTAATAGATATCAGACCCCATAGTGTATAGTGAGGTTTGCAACTTTTGCCAATACTTTAAATCTTGTAACTTAGTGGTTTCATGATTTACAGTATGTGAATTATTAAACAATAAAAATTCTGGAGTAGACTGTCCCTTTAACACCACGCTATACTATTGTAAAATACAGACATGGACTCCATTGCTTGTCGGAAACAATATAATGAACCCTATAGTTATGTACAAGCAATAATTAAATGCTCTGAAATATTGATAGTATTCTTGTTGCACTTTTATGTCATTTTAAAAGGAAATAGAAGTGAAAATTAAATGTCCATGATTCAGACAGTGCGTACAATAAAACAAAATTAAGTTTATATCTATTATTAAATTTAAAAAAATGATCTTGCTTTTTTCATTTTTTTTTTGTATTGTATATGTAAGTTCTTCCAATCACATTCTTTAGACCAGTGCTTCTCAACCACGGTTCTCAAGTTCCCCCAACAGGCCAGGTTTTCATTATAGCTGAACTAGAGCACAGGTGAAATAATCAGCTGATGAATAAGAGCAGGTTTGTAGCCATGGTTACGGATCAGCTAATTATTTCACCTGTGCTCTAGTTCAGCTATAATGAAAACATGGCCTGTTGGGGGAACTTAAAGACCGCGGTTGAAAAGCACTGCTTTAAAATACTAAGATGACTGATTGTGTATTCATCAGGCACTAGTTAAATGCTGCCCATAGTGACGCATTTTGCTTACATTTTCTTTTTTTGATAATTAATGCTGTCTGTTTGACTGGTTTACAGGAACTGTGAATTCATCTGCATGCAATGCTATTGTCGTTGGCGGTGTTTCTTTGTTCTCATATGGAGGGGGAATTATATAAACTGCTGTTGCGGTACACCTGCACATCTGTCGTAATGAACAAGATTATGAGTGCCAAAATGTTGACACATTAAAACATGTTTTGCATTCTAGAAGTCTTGTGGTGTAATGTAATACCCTGGTTTTATTACTATTCTTAAATAAAGAACGGGAAAGCTCTCTGGGACAAGTTATACTAGAAGCAACCTCCAATACTAAGTAAAATATGTATATTCCAAAAAAGCTGAATCTAAAAATAATTACTAAATGTCTCAATAGTGGCCAAAGAAAAACAAAACAAACTTCTATATTGCGAATGTGGTAATCAATATGGATTATCTACTACTGTATCAATATGTATTGTTCTGCATAGTCTTAATTTAGTACTTTTCTGTTCATGAATTCAATGCTGTACAGTGGTGAAAATAAATGGCAAAACAACATTGATAAAATAGTGGGAAATACTTTTTAGAGAACAAAGTGAAAATTGTTTATAGGTAAGTTACAGAGCTTCAGGGAGATCATGTCAGACTAATTTAATTAACTTTTTTGATTATATAAAAAAGTATTAGACCAAGGTGGAGCAGTTAATGTAGCATATCTAGATTTCAGCAAAGCATTTGACACCATCCCACACAACAGAATAATTCACAAACTGTATCTCCTTGGTCTAGACTCAAAAATTGTTGGCTTAAAGATAGAAAACAGAGTTTATTAGTAAATGGGGTACATTCAGCTGAGGGGGCCGTTACTAGTGGTGTTCCTCAGGGGTCAGTTCTGGGGCCTGTTTAGTTTAACATATTTAACAGTGATATCAGCAAAGGGCTACAGGGAAGTATGTCTGTTTGCATATGATACAAACAATTGTAATAGAGTAGATTTTCCAGGGGGGTGAACTATATGAGAAGTGATATAAAAAAAAATGACTTGGATATAAAGATTAACACTGAAAAGTGCAAAATTAAGCATATAGGAAAGAAAAATCCAAACATTAATTATTGACACAATGAAACTTTACTGACTGTTACAAATGAAGAATGGGACTTATGAATTATTATTTCAGATTATTTAAAATTTAGTAAACAAAGTAGTATTACATCAAGTAAGGCCAGTAGAATGCTTGGTTGTAATGATAGAGATATAGAGATATCTGCCGCAGAAATAGTAAGGCTCTTATGGCACTTTACAGATCATTAGTTAGGCCTCATTTTGAGTATTGTGTGCAGTTCTGGAGGCCATATTTCCAGAAGGATATAAACAAACTGGAATCTGTGCAAAGAAGGGCTTTTAAAGTGGTACATGATCTAAAAAATAAAACTTACCAGGAGAGGCTCAATTACCTAAAAATGTATAGTTTATAAGAGAGAAGGGGAAGAGGTGATATGATAGTAACTTTCAAGTATATTAAGGGGCTTAGTAAAGTTGAGGCTGTCAGTATTTTTCATAAAAAGAAAAAATCAACAACAAATTGTCATGATCTCAAGCTGAAAGGTAGTAGATTCAGGAGTAATTTGCAGAAACACTTCTCTACAGAAAGGGTGATTGATTCATGGAATAATTTTGGGCAGATTTGTGGGGGCTATAGTTCTTACCTGCTGTCAAAATCTATGTTTCTATGTAACTGGAAATATAAGAAAAAAATAACTTTGGCTTTTAATCCTTCAAAAGCATTACTTACTACAAACAACCAGCAAGAAGTTAATAATAAGTTTTCTAGTAAAAGATACTACCAATGGTCATATCCTATTGTAAGTGTAATCTTTACCACTTAGTAGTAATAACAAAAATCTAAGCCTACACTGCCTCAAATGTCCACATATTTTACCTGTGAATCCTTATCCTAGCAGGAATTATGGTGCATGGTGTGTGTGACAAATTGGGAGCTATATAGTACATATTGTATCATATATGAAAGATCATAAGGTGTTTCCATCAACCTGGTCTAAAACATCAGAATTCTGCAGTTTTAAAGTGTTTGCTCTATGTGCCATGAATGAGTTATGAGGCAGAAGTAGTTCTATTGTTAAAATGGTGAGAGACCCTTCCTTGTGGCTGTGACGAGCGGCGTGTACAAATTTGAACTGTGCATTTTTTTTGAGTTCTGATGTTGAGGCTAATTTTTTTTTTAAAAAAGATACTTGTTTCATGAATGTGCTATATTAAATCTAGGCTAATGTCTTCCTGGGAATACTTTCACTTTTCTTTAATGCTTATAGAGACCTAGCATCCCATTGCAATAAAGCTTCTACTTAAGTTGTATGTGTAGCAAACAGTGATAAACTTAAAGGGAGAGTGGACATCTAGTAATTACAAGATATTTCTTTTGTCATGCTGTAGAATAACATATTAGCAAAGTCTAAGCATTTTTAAAATAAATTCACATCTTGTGTGCTGCACTTTTTTCAGTTTTCAAACTCCACCCGTCACTGCTCATTTTGAGGAGCCAATCTAGGCTTGCTTGTGGAGAAGACAAAATCTGCTGAATCCAGTTAGGGAAAGGAAAGTATGATGTCAGTAAAAGATACAGTGTGATACAACTAATCCACTACTGTCACAATTTTCCTCCAGAGCTTTATACTATTTTTAATATTTTAATATTCTTATTGAGGTAATACACAAAGAAATAAAAGTATAAAATGCATAATGATCACAAGCAAAGATATTTGTAACAATACAGTCATAGTCTACAAAGCATATATGTACATAATATTTACCATAGTCACCACAGGTAGACCTTAGTTGTTCTGGTGTCTTCTAGAAATCATCTTACATTATTGATGCCCTATTTAAACACCCTCCAATCATAACGCACTATTGCAAGACCTACACCAAACAACTGCTACCTGTAATTCCTATTATCTATGGACCACCCACAATGACCCTTGCCAATGTAACAGAAGTCTTAACTATGACTCCCAATGGACCTCAAACACAAAGGGACCCCTTACAGGAAGACCCCACACTTAGGGCGTCCTACTCAAGGTTTCATCCAACTAAATGAAACCTCCACCCAACCATTGTTATTCTCTGATTGACCAAACATGGGTCCACCCCAGTCCTACATAATTGTTTGTTTGACCAGTTTTTCTCTGATTGTCAGTGTTGCCAATGGCACTATCTTCATATGTGCAATGGTAAAAGAGCGTACATGAACTCAAAAACTATGTGCCAGTTTTACTGACAGGAGACTTAGTGATCCTGTGGTGTGGAATATTAGAACAAGCATATATTTTAAATGCATCTATACAGCAGTTTGCATTTTCTTTATTTCATTATATAATAAATTAATAAAAAATGTATTTTTTTTGTCATTTGCAAATCAGTGAGCCTTAATAGTTCAGAATAAAAGAAATAAGCTTCTATTTTATTTGATGTACATCACTCTGACACTTTTTTTTAGCATTTCTTTGTAAAAATGTAGCAAAGTCAATAAACATATGTCAAGTTTTTGACATAGATATGCAGAGTGGGAAGATGTAATTCCCATCTGGTACATATTTCCCATATCTGCCCAGTGTAAATTAAAACATTCCCAATCACTTTTGATATGTGAGCTGAATGTGTAGACATTTCTAATGTATAGTTTATATGAGTGAGAACACCTGGGCTCATTCTTTGCTTCCATATTTTGACATAATCAGCTTGAGAAAACAAGCGATATGTGCCTTTTTTTTATCTACAAATGCTTTCTATACAAAAGTGTTCATATGAAATATGCAACAGGAGGATTATTTAGTACATGGAAATCCCAGCAAGACAAAACATCTCAGCCATTGTCTCCTATTTGCTTAAAGGGACACTCAAGTCAAATGAAACTTTCATGATTCAGATAGAGCCTTCAATTTTAAACAACTTTTCAATTTACTTCCATCATCAAAATGTGCGCAATCTTTTTATATTTACACTTTTTGAGTCACCAGATCCTACTGAGCATGTGCAAGAACTCACAGAATATACATATATGGGTTTGTGATTGGCAGTCACATGATGAGTGGAAATAGACATAACATTGAAATTTGTCAGCAAAAAAACTACTACTCATTTGAAGTCCAGACTAAATAGTATTGCATTGTCTTGTTATCATGCATGTGTTGATTATGCAAATCTACTGTATTTACTGATCATTTAAAGGGATAGAAAGGTCAAATTTAAAATGTGCATGGTTGCATTTAAATTTTAAAAAGAAGAATTTTAGCATTACACTTCCATTTGCAAAAATGCTTCTTGCAAAAGTGATTGCTGTTTTTTTAGTGGCATATGCACATATGGTATGTGCTTAACAAGGACTCCATTTTAAAACTGCAACACATATTAGAACTGCATATTTCCCCCAAAAAGCTTTATCTCTCTCTGGTATGCACCTTTAAAAAAAAGCTTTCTTTTCTGTGTCTTCCATTTTGATAAGAAAGGTGCCATTTGCAATGTTTGCTTAGGCCTTGCTTTGATCCTGCTCTAATTTATGACCTATGCTAATTAGGATCATGTGACTGTTATTACCTTTAAATTGAATATCCCCAGCTTGTTACATCAAGCTTACGCCTAGATTTAGAGTTCTGCGGCCAAAGGGGTGCGTTAGCTACGCATGCTTTTTTTCCCCCGCACCTTTTAAATACCGCTGGTATTTAGAGTTCACAGAATGGCTGGGTTTTCAGTGCGTTAGGCTCCAAAAAGGGAGCGTAGAGCATAATTTAACGCCACTGCAACTCTAGATACCAGCGGTGCTTACGGACGCGGCCAGCTTCAAAAACGTGGTCGTGCACGATATCCCCATAGAAAACAATGGGGCAGTTTGAGCTGAAAAAAAAACCTAACACCTGCAAAAAAGCAGCGTTCAGCTCCTAATGCAGCCCCATTGTTTTCTATGGGGAAACACTTCCTACGTCTGCACCTAACACTCTAACATGTACCCCGAGTCTAAACACCCCTAACCTTACACTTATTAACCCCTATTCTGCCGCCCCCGCTATCGCTGACACCTGCATATTTTTTTAACCCCTAATCTGCCACTCCGCAAACCGCCGCTACATACATTATCCCTATGTACCCCCTAATCTGCTGCCCCTAACACCGCCGACCCCTATATTATATTTATTAACCCCTAATCTGCCCCCCACAACGTCGCCTCCACCTGCCTACACTTATTAACCCCTAATCTGCCAAGCGGACTGCACCGCTACTATAATAAAGTTATTAACCCCTAATCCGCCTCACTCCCGCCTCAATAACCCTATAAGAAATAGTATTAACCCCTAATCTGCCCTCCCTAACATCGCCGACACCTAACTTCAATTATTAACCCCTAATCTGCCGACCGAATCTCGCCGCTACTGTAATAAATGGATTAACCCCTAAAGCTAAGTCTAACCCTAACACTAACACCCCCCTAAGTTAAATATAATTTTTATCTAACGAAATAAATTAACTCTTATTAAATAAATTATTCCTATTTAAAGCTAAATACTTACCTGTAAAATAAACCCTAATATAGCTACAATATAAAGAATAATTATATTGTAGCTATTTTAGGATTAATATTTATTTTACAGGCAACTTTGTATTTATTTTAACCAGGTACAATAGCTATTAAATAGTTAATAACTATTTAATAGCTAAAATAGTTAAAATAATTACAAAACTACCTGTAAAATAAATCCTAACCTAAGTTACAATTAAACCTAACACTACACTATCAATAAATAAATTAAATAAACTACCTACAATTACCTACAATTAAACCTAACACTACACTATCAATAAATGAATTAAATACAATATCTACAAATAACTACAATGAAATAAACTAACTAAAGTACAAAAAATAAAAAAGAACTAAGTTACAAAAAATAAAAAAATATTTACAAACATTAGAAAAATATTACAACAATTTTAAACTAATTGCACCTACTCTAAGCCCCCTAATAAAATAACAAAGCCCCCCAAAATAAAAAAATGCCCTACCCTATTCTAAATGAATAAAGTTCAAAGCTCTTTTACCTTACCAGCCCTGAAAAGGGCCCTTTGCGGGGCATGCCCCAAAGAATTCAGCTCTTTTGCCTGTAAAAAAAACACATACAATACCCCCCCAACATTACAACCCACCACCCACATACCCCTAATCTAACCCAAACCCCCCTTAAATAAACCTAACACTAAGCCCCTGAAGATCTCCCTACCTTGTCTTCACCACACCGGATCCCGATCTGTCCAGAAGAGGGTCCGAAGTCTTGATCCAAGCCCAAGCGGGGGGCTGAAGAGTGACGTCCATCCTCGGGCTGAAGTCTGGATCCAAGCGGCGGCTGAAGAAATCCATCATCGGGCTGAAGTCGGAAGTCCATCATCGGGATGAAGTCTTCTATCAAGCCGCATCTTCAATCTTCTTTCTTCCGGAGTGGAGCGGAATCATCTTCTTCCCAGCCGACGCGGAACATCCTCTTCAACCGACGCCTACTCGCCGAATGACGGTTCCTTTAAATGACGTCATCCAAGATTGGGTCCCTCGAATTCCGATTGGCTGATAGGATTCTATCAGCCAATCGGAATTAAAATAGGAATATTCTGATTAGCTGATGGAATCAGCCAATCAGATTCAAGTTCAATCCGATTGGCTGATCCAATCAGCCAATCAGATTGAGCTCGCATTCTATTGGCTGTTCCTATCAGCCAATCGGAATTCGAGGGGCGCTATCTTGGATGACGTCCCTTAAAGGAACCGTCATTCATCGGGAAGTCGTCGGAAGAAGATGGGTCCGCGGTGGAGGTCTTCAAGATGGAGCCGGTCGTCATCGGATGAAGATAGAAGATGCCGCTTGGATCAAGATGGTTGCCGGTCCGGATCGCCTCTTCTTCCCGGATAGGATGAAGACTTTGGAGCCTCTTCTGGACCTCTTCAGCCGCTGGATGATGGATGTCTAGCCCCCGCTTGGGCTTGGATGAAGATTTCGGAGCCTGGAACGATCAGTGATACCTGGCATGGTGAAGACAAGGTAGGAAGATCTTCAGGGGCTTAGTGTTAGGTTTATTTAAGGGGGGGTTTGGGTTAGATTAGGGGTATGTGGGTGGTGGGTTGTAATGTTGTTTTACAGGCAAAAGAGCTGAATTCTTTGGGGCATGCCCCGCAAAGGGCCCTTTTAAGGGCTGGTAAGGTAAAAGAGCTTTGAACTTTTGTAATTTAGAATAGGGTAGGGCATTTTTTTTATTTTGGGGGTCTTTGTTATTTTATTAGGGGGCTTAGAGTAGGTGTAATTAGTTTAAAATTGTTGTAATTTTTTTCTAATGTTTGTAAATATTTTTTTATTTTTTGTAACTTAGTTCTTTTTTATTTTTTGTACTTTAGTTAGTTTATTTAATTGTATTTATTTGTAGGAATTGTATTTAATTAATTTATTGATAGGGCTCCATGTACTAAGCTGTCTGCGAGGTCTTCGTCACTATTTCCGTCTAAATTTCTGCGTGCGGATCAATAACCGTATGTACTATCCCACAAATCCATTGAAAACCTTATATTAACAAACGTCGAGCGAACTTGCCCGCAAATCTTGAATTCTCGTCTTTTTTGTAGCTAGAAAATACTCGCTCGACATAAACAGTAATTACTAAACTATCTATTTATACGCTCGTGAATTTATCCGCACCTACCTCGTTAAAAATCCCTCGCCAGCTAATAGGTGGCGAGCACCATAATAAACAATAGGGTCTATCAGATCAACGCCTACAACTGATTTGAAAGAGGTGTACAATTGAATGGTTACTCACTTTTGATCCTGTTAGCCATTATGGAGACACTTCTTCAACTTTATATTATTCGTCTGATGCACATGAGGGGTAGAAGGCAAATTCGTCAACCTGATGCCCCAAATCCTGTTCGAAGAAGGCTATTACGAGTACAGCGGGTATTCCTTCCTCGGGTTCCTTTAGATGCCCTTTCCAATCGAGAGGTTATTCAAAGGTTACGTTTGGATCGACATTCAATATTGACTTTATATGCTCAAATAGCACATTTTCTAGAGCCTGTGACGGCTCGTTCAAGGGCCATTCCCGGAATACTCAAGTTTCTTGCTGCCTTGCACTTTTTTGCCACCGGATCATTTCAGGCAGTGTCCAGCGTCATCATTGGTTTCAGTCAGTCTGCCTTTTCTCGTCATCTTTTATCGATGCACTCATGCATATATTCCCCGAATATGTTTGTCTACCATCTACCACAGAAGAGTGGCAATCGATAAAGTCGCAATTCTACAGTGTGGCTGGAATGCCAAATGTTCTTGGGGCAATAGACTGTACCCATATTGCAGTTCGACCGCCACGGTTACGGGAGGAGATTTACCGCAACCGAAAGTCCTGCCATTCCTTGAATGTACAGATGGTTTGTGACCCCAAAATGAGAATAATAAGCGTGAGATCAAATTACCCTGGCTCCTGCCATGACGCTTATATCCTGCGGCAGACTGGACTGTACCAAAAATTCGAGAATGGGGAAATGCCAGAGGGATGGTTATAAGGTAAGCTTGAATTGAACTCAAAAAAATTTTTTTAAGGATTTTTAAAGAGCATGTAATTTTAAACGACTTTCAAATTGACTTTTTATTCTTTTTATATCACTTGCTGAAAATCATATCTAGATATATGCTCAATAGCTGCCGATTGGTTGCTGCACCTAGAGGCCTTGTGTGATTGGCTCACACATGTGCATTGCTATTTTTTCAACAAAGGATATATAAATAAATTTTAAAAACACATAATATAATTAAATTTTTAATTTGTTACTATAAATTTATACTAATTTGACGCTAGCCTCAATAACTAATAAAAATTATTTTGTCTTTTTGGAATGACTTACATCAATATTTTTTTTTTTAATTACAGGGGATGCTGGTTACCCTTGCTATGAATGGCTTCTGACACCCTATAATAACCCCCAACTCCGGAAACATATTCGTTTTAATGAAGCACACAAGAGCACAAGGGGTGTCATTGAAAGGACTTATGGATTGTTGAAAATGAGGTTCCGATGTCTGGACAGATCTGGCGGTGCAATGCAGTATTCTACAGAAAAAGTAGCAAGAATCATATTAGTTTGCTGTGTCTTGCATAATATTGTCACCAAAAGAGGATGCCCCATTGATGACGATATTGCCATGCCTTTTAATCACTTTCCAGAAGAAATTTTCAGAGAAAACACAAATAGACGTGGCATGGCCACATGGGATATGGTTTCTAACCAATATTTTGATGATTGATCTTTCTCTACCAATTTTTTCCTCTTGTATGTAAATTGTGTTCTGCAGTTATGTGTTATTTTTATTCAAATAAAATTTGTGTGCAACATCATCATATTGTTATTTCTTTTTAGCCCTTTTTCTAAACAAACCTTATTTGCATTGGTCACACCCAAAAAATACATGAAACAGAATTTTTTTTCATGAAAATAATATAACAATTTATTTTAAGTTCAAAAGGCAACAAGAATAAGAATTATAACTATTTCTATCCTAATACAACTAATATATTTACATAACTAAAAAAGTACAACATTTATCTATTCAAAAGGTTACATATTAGACTTACTATTCTACATTTAACCAGTGATTTTGTTACATAGTAATTGTATCAAATATAAATGAATCACAAAATTTGAGAATATATATATTAGTAGTGTTATCTGTGGTCAATAACCTAGGATATAGTGATGTACTAAAAAACCAATTATCCATGACGATATATTTATATCGTCATTGTTCATTCCTCATGCAAAATTTATCGTTCCAACAGAAATTTAATATAATTCTTGTTATTAATGGTTAGTCGGATCAACAATATTATTCATGTTACATTTTATTAGAAAAATAAAGATTCAACAAAAAATAATGCTACATTGTAAAAATAGTCATGCGTCAATTTGATTGACAAGTATAGTTGTGACGTCAGATACTAACATGTCGCTAACGGAGCCTTTCACAGCTGGAGAAATAGTCATTCTGGTATATGCAATGGAACGATATTTTCCTCATCGTATGGGAGGAGTTAGATTGGTAAAGCAGGACAGTCGTGATCATATTATATACGAAATTATAAGAAGGATGTATAGAGTATCAAAGATAAAAAGGACAAGACGTCAATGCTTAAGAAAGTACAGTGATTTGAGGCGTAGGGAAACTAAGTATTACAATTCAATTAAACGACTAATAAGAAACTGTAAGTATAAATGTTTAGCGTTACTGATAGTAAGTTTCAATTGTAAACGTTATTGATAGTAAGTCCAATAACTGCGTCATCTTTTACCTTTCACCATTGATTTATTTGCAATAATAGTACGAACAAGGGACAACACATTTGACTTTCAGTATTCTGTTAAAACTTTTCTATCTGAACATTGAAAGACAAAAATTATGTTCATTGTTCCTTTAGCTTTAATAGACTGTTATTTAATTTTTCGCACCTTGTTTATAGTATCTTATTTTTTTTCTAAAGGTATTCACCTTTAAGTAAGCTATATACTTGTTGATTAAACTAGAATGTACTGTCTAATAAGCATTAAATTAATAATATTGACATCAAGATATCTCAAAATCCAATTTTACATTGATAATAGCATTCGATAATCGATTTAATCATATATTTTTAGTATTATTAATCAAGAAAATGTTTGTTTTTAGTATACCTTCAACTTGCATATATGAAATGAAAATTAACATCTATTAATCATTACAACTATAAAAATAAAGTCAATTTTTACAAACAGATATGAAAAAATCAAAATCAAAAACTCAAAAAATTCCACGTTATTTACGAGAAATAAGGATTGAAACGCCAAATAGTGGGATCACTTCACCACCCCTTCCTTTGACACTTATGGACATACCAATGACTCCCAAAAATAACAGAGCAGTGAAAAAAATGGCTGTCAACACTCAAAAAGGTACATAACGATAGAACAGGGTTAACAAGGTTTTAGAAATTGTAAATAAAATAACTAATCATTTTAAAAAAAATTATGTTTAATAATCTAATGCACATTTAGATATCCCTGGATGTTCTTATGAAGAAATTCCATCCATTGAAAAAGAACATAATTATTATTTTGATCTTGAGGTCGATGATCCATGCCCAAAAGATGATGATACTAATCTTGGAAGAGGTATTAGAATATTTGTTTTTTAGGGAAGTGAAATATTGAAAACATAATGTAATATTAAATTTCATTTTTTATATATTTATAAAAAGGTCAATCTTTGGACAAAGCGGTACAAGTGGAAATAGAATTGGATGGCATGGTATACCCAACAAGTAATGATATTGGACAAAACATGGTTCCTCCTAAAAAAAATCTGATAGACAAAGGTATTTTATTTAGTTACCGTTGGCAAAAATCGAATAATTGTAAAAACAATAAATTAAAAAGTTAAAATTTTATTTATTTATTTTACTTTAGCCTCTGGTTCAAGCGATGTTTACACATTAGAGGAAAAAATTGTGCAGACAGAAAATGATATGGATATCATACCTCCCAAAGAAAATGAAGGTATATACAGATATCAATATATTATTTCTATTTTGTTATGTGATTAATATGTAAATTTAATTTATTTTTATTTATTTTAAGGTATAGAAGTTTTTGAAGAAAAAATCGATGAAAGCACACAAACTTTTTTGGATGATTACTTCAAAATTAAATTGGCAAAAATTAGGTCTACAATGGGAATGTTGATGGAGCAAGTTGATTTTTTGTACAAGAAATATGGCATTTAGTTTTTTTTTAAATAAATCTTTTAAAGCACTTTCTATATTTTGTTTTGAAATTTTTTTTTACACATTTTGAAACATCCAAAAAATAAGGGATGATGATTTTTTTGTATAAAAATCGAAATTTTGTTTTTTTACCATTTCATATAAAAAAAAATATTGTAAGCAATAAAAAAATTTTCAATGAAAAAAAATTTTTATTCATTTTTTTTATTTAAATTTTAATAAAACACCAAAATTTATTTGTAAAAATATTAGTGGAACTCGAAAATAGAAATATATTTTGAACAAAAATATAAAATAAATTAAAAAGTGCAACATCAAAAACAGTATAAACTTAAGTTATTAATACAATTAATAAAGATGTCTATCACTACTGTCCTGGCCTATTGGGTTCAGAAGGACCCTGTCTTTCTCAAATAATGGACAGGAGAGAATTCATTGTTTGTTCTGCGAGGCGTAATGAACGGTTTATCTGTTCGTTGTGCTCCTCGTCCATTCGCCTCTGCCAATCAAACCTCTCTCTGTCTAACTGCAATTGTCTTTCTGCTAATGATGCACTTCGGTCCAGGTGTGCGATTATAACATTCTGTAACTCTCTATGATCCACCCTATATTGTCTAGCAAGAGAGATCATTTCATTGAGACAG
The DNA here is from genome assembly GCF_027579735.1 of Bombina bombina. Classification (NCBI taxonomy): domain Eukaryota; kingdom Metazoa; phylum Chordata; class Amphibia; order Anura; family Bombinatoridae; genus Bombina; species Bombina bombina. The sequence continues at coordinate 1,001,232,369 of NC_069503.1, forward strand.
ACATCATCCACTTCTTCAATTTCATTGTTGCCAGGTACCACTGGTCTTTCATTAGATTGTGGTTCTGCTGGCTGTACATTTCCTTGAATTGTTGGTTCTTGTACTTTGGATTCATCAGGGACAGGTTGATGGATCTCCATTGGTTGTGCATCCATGATATCATCCAAAAATTCTGGGGTCTCACTTCCATGATCCCTGGATTGAAGTTCCTCCTCCTCGGGTCTTTCTGGTTGTACAGCAACCAGGTTTAAGATTACCTCCCTCGATGACTCTTCTGTATCTGTGATAATTAAAAAGCAAAAAATAAATATATATGAATATATTAAGATATTAATATATATATAAATATAATGTATATATATATAAATATATATATAAAAAAAAATAACCAAAAAAATATATATATTTATATATATATATATATATCAATAAACAATATTTTAAATTTCTTTTTTAACGATTTTTGTTCATAAAAACTAAACAACTAAATAAATATTTAGTAGCAGCTGTCAGGATGTACTATGGAAAAAAAGGCATCACTCACTGGTCATTTGTAACTAAAATTCAGCTGTTCATAACACAAAATTAAATAATCTTTCATGTTTTTTTTGTTTAGAAAATTAAATGAAGCTTTTGTATTATTAAATGCTCATTTTAATTTCAAATGACGAGTGATTGATGCCTTTTTATGATCTAAAATTGTAAATATATCTATCTATATATATATAAATGTGTATATATATATATATATATATACATATATATATATAGATAGCGATATATATATTTTAATTTATATAAATATATATCTTTATATCTCAAAAAATTAAAATATATTTGAAGATGTTGCTATCTTGATATTTATGTATAAGAAGAAAAAAAAAAAAAAAGTAATGTATTAATAGTACAGATTCTCACCATCAAACAACCGTGGAGAACTTCCCGTCATGGTCCGAAAAAGATGTCCAAGGTCAGCTATGATAAAAAAAAAATATATATATATATATATATATATATATATATATATATATATATATATATATATTAACATAAAATTTCTTTATTGAAAAATCCAAAAAAAAATAAAAAAAATTATATCAATGTTATCTATATGGCCTAAGTGAGCAAACACTACTACGCTTTTAAAAGAAAAAAAAATAATGGAATTCAAGTAATTAGATTTTTTGAGAGAAAGCGAATTTCGGTTAGCTTTGACCAGTATGACCAGTGGAGAATGGAAAAAATGAAAATATATTGTTTACCTGTACCTCTACCAACACTTGTTTCAGGGGTGCTGGTCCTGATATCTGGAAGTGTATCAGCTGATAAAAAGGTATGGCTAGCAGATGATGTGCTTCGTATCGATTGTCCAGTAAGGACACCACCACTTGTCATCGACGTCCCAGAGGAGGTTGATGGAATGGCTGAAGCAGGGTCATCACCACCCCTAGCTGTCACGGATTGTGGTCGAGCTGTTAAGAGATAAATAAAATTAATCGTTATTCATGTTTATATCCATAGAAGATTAATAAACAACTGATATTTTAAATTTTAAATAGTGGTTATTGAAAGGGACAGTGTAGCACACACAATAGTATCCAGGTTGAACAATTTGAATGTAAAAATTAAAAAAGTAAATATCTACAGACTAACCAATGTTTAATATTAAACAAACATTAATTCAAATTTGATTCAAGGACATTAAAATTTTTTGTAGACACTCAAGGTTGTTTGTATTGAAACGGTTTTGTAAAGCTTGTTGCTATTATTTAAAAAATGTTGAGTACTTTGTTTGACATAAAACAATAGTCCTGTGTTTATGTAATCTTTCATTCTATTCATTATTCATTCTATTCTATTCATTAATTCTATTCATTCATTGTATTATGTATCAACAAGCTGTTATAAGTGTTATTTGAACTTGTCATTTAATTACCTTGTTAACAATTAACTGTAAACGAAAAAGAGTCGTCTGCTCATTTGCTAATTAAATGACAAGTTCAAAGACTACTTATAACAGCTTGTTGATACATAATAAAATAGTTGAATTAATGAATAGAATGAATAGAATGAAAGAATAATGAATAGAATGAAAGATTACATAAACACAGGAATATTGTTTTATGTGAAACCAACTATTCAAGATTTTTAAAATAATAGCATTTAAACACTCATTAATCCGCTGAAAAAACAATATCTTGATAATATTGTTATCTATGTACGACCCACAGAAAAAGTGGGTGTGTATATTCATTTATAAGTGTATTTTAGAAGTCAGTGTTTCTACATGTATAATTTTAAGCTAATAATTGTGAGTATCTGCATGTATAACAGTGTATCTTCATTTATTGAGAACATCGGCATGTATAGTGTGTGTGTGTGTATATGCATGAAATAAGTATACACTAATGTTGGGAGTGTGTATCTGCATGTGTAAGTGTATAATATTAGTGTGTGTGTATCTGCATGTATAAGTGTATATGTTTTTGTCTGTATACATGCTTGTCTAATGTATACTGTAGCGTTTGTTTTTGGGAATTTGTAGGTTTATACTATGCAGGTGTATATGCATTTTATTATCATTTTAAAAAATATATTATTAAAACTAAAATTTGTCTACAAAAATATAGCACTGTATTTGCAAACGTTCGTTGAATACAGAGCTCACATAGCAATAACATTGTTTGGCGCAGCTTTTGATTTGATGAATAGGGACATTAAACCACAAAAGATTTGTTCATCAGTCAGAAAGAAAATAAGATTTTAAAATACATCGAAATATACTTCCATTAAAGGCGTCTATTTTCAATTAGCTAGTAAGCAGTTCTAAATATGCTTTTCATCAAAGGATATCAAGATAATGAAGTAAATTAAATAAGAATTGTTATTTTTAAAGCGATACAAAAATAAAGCAGTAATAGGACTATATTCTGCATAATCAAAATTGGCACCAATAAATATTGATTTTCCAAAATATAATTAAATGTTAAATATTTTTATAAACCGACTCCACTGGAAAATTACAATATGATCATCAGTCAATTTAAAAAATAGTAATTATATTAATGTTTTACATCTTCGGTCGCTATCACAATCATCTGTGATCATGAATATTACATTACATACGTTATTGGTTAAGCTATACAAAAATCTAGCAGTAATCTGCATTGATTTAACGTAATCAAAATTGACGCACCAAAAAATTGATTTGAAAAAATATCTTTACAAGATAGATATTTGGATAAACCAACTCTAATGGATAATTACAATATGATCATCATTCAATTTAAATAATAGTAATTCGATAAATGATTTACATCTTCGGTCGCTATCACAATCATCTGTGATCATGAATATTACATTACATACGTTATTGGTTAAGCTATACAAAAATCTAGCAGTAATCTGCATTGATTTAACGTAATCAAAATTGACGCACCAAATAATTGATTTGACAAAATATCTTTACAAGATAGATATTTGGATAAACCAACTCTAATGGATAATTACAATATGATCAACATTCAATTTAAATAATAGTAATTCGATAAATGTTTTACCTCTTAGGTCGCTATCACAATCATCTGTGATTCCGACGATTACTTCTGGGCCTAGACGCTGCACCAGTCTCTGCTCGTATTCATTAAGATCAGCGACATAAGCTGTTCCACCTCCGGTAGCACGAGTTGAATTTTTTTCTTTTGCCAATTTGGCTTTTGCAAATCGTTTGATGTCGTTGTACCGTTTTTTGATTTGGTCAACGTCCTTTTTCCCAGGTCCCTGAGCACTGACAGCATCACTTATCCGGGTCCATATACTTTTTTTACGGATACTAGAAGTTTGCTTCGCACGACAACCAAATAAATAGTCATACGAGTCTAGCACCATATCAACAAGAACCAGGTTCTGCTGATGTGAAAAGTGGGGATTCTTCGATTTGGACTGTGAATCAGATCGAGAAGTAGCCATAATTAATTTATCAAGTTCTTGAAATATGCAGTCTGAAAAACTTTATTAAATCGAGTTTATATAGTGCTGCAATATGTTCCCGCGACAAAGCTGATGTTTCTGACACCTTGCAGTCACGTGGGACAAACATTACTGACAGGTTGTAAGCGATTAATAGTACATTCGCAAATAGCGAGGCGTCATATGTATGAATCATTCGCCAGTGCTCGATGCGGATTAGACGCGCCTTTTTTTTGGATAGTTTTTAGTACATATGGCGGGCGGGCAACATCTCGCTAGCTGCGAGTTCAAGCGAGTCGAGAAGACACGTTGTCGGCGAAAAAATTGATGCTTTAGTACATGGAGCCCTCAGTGTAGTGTTAGGCTTAATTGTAGATAATTGTAGGTATTTTATTTAATTAATTTATTGATAGTGTAGTGTTAGGTTTAATTGTAACTTAGGTTAGGATTTATTTTACAGGTAATTTTGTAATTATTTTAACTATTTTAGCTATTAAATAGTTATTAACTATTTAATAGCTATTGTACCTGGTTAAAATAAATACAAAGTTGCCTGTAAAATAAATATTAATCCTAAAATAGCTATAATATAATTATAATTTATATTGTAGCTATATTAGGGTTTATTTTACATGTAATTATTTAGATTTAAATAGGAATAATTTATTTAATAAGAGTTAATTTATTTCGTTAGAATAAAATTATATTTAACTTATATTATATTTATTAACCCCTAATCTGCCCCCCTCACCGTCGCCTCCACCTTCCTACACTTATTAACCCCTAATCTGCCGAGCGGACCGCACCGCTACTATAATAAAGTTATTAACCCCTAATCCGCCTCACTCCCGCCTCATTAACCCTATAATAAATAGTATTAACCCCTAATCTGACCTCCCTAACATCGCTGACACCTAACTTCAAGTATTAAACCCTAATCTGCCGATCGGAGCTCACCGCTACTCTAATAAATTTTTTAACCCCTAAAGCTAAGCCTAACCCTAACACCCCCCTAAGTTAAATATAATTTTATTCTAATGAAATAAATTAACTCATATTAAATAAATTATTCCTATTTAAAGCTAAATACTTACCTATAAAATAAACCCTAATATAGCTACAATATAAATATTAATTATATTGTAGCTATTTTAGGATTAATATTTATTTTACAGGCAACTTTGTATTTATTTTAACCAGGTACAATAGCTATTAAATAGTTAATAACTATTTAATAGCTAAAATAGTTAAAATAATTACAAAATTACCTGTAAAATAAATCCTAACCTAAGTTACAATTAAACATAACACTACACTATCAATAAATTAATTAAATAAAATACCTACAATTATCTACAATTAAACCTAACACTACACTATCAATAAATTAATTAAATACAATACCTACAAATAAATACAATTAAATAAACTAACTAAAGTACAAAAAATAAAAAAGAACTAAGTTACAAAAAATAAAAAAATATTTACAAACATTAGAAAAATATTACAACAATTTTAAACTAATTACACCTACTCTAAGCCCCCTAATAAAATAACAAAGACCCCCAAAATAAAAAAATGCCCTACCCTATTCTAAAATAAAAAAGTTCAAAGCTCTTTTACCTTACCAGCCCTGAAAAGGGCCCTTTGTTATTTTATTAGGGGGATTAGAGTAGGTGTAATTAGTTTAAAATTGTTGTAATATTTTTCTAATGTTTATAAATATTTTTTTATTTTTTGTAACTTAGTTCTTTTTTATTTTTTGTACTTTAGTTAGTTTATTTAATTGTATTTATTTGTAGGTATTGTATTTAATTAATTTATTGATAGTGTAGTGTTAGGTTTAATTGTAACTTAGGTTAGGATTTATTTTACAGGTAATTTTGTAATTATTTTAACTATTTTAGCTATTAAATAGTTCTTAACTATTTAATAGCTATTGTACCTGGTTAAAATAATTACAAAGTTGCCTGTAAAATAAATATAAATCTTAAAATAGCTATAATATAATTATAATTTATATTGCAGCTATATTAGGGTTTATTTTACAGGTAAGTATTTAGCTTTAAATAGGAATAATTTATTTAATAAGAGTTAATTTATTTCGTTAGATTTAAATTATATTTAACTTAGAGGGGTGTTAGGGTTAGACTTAGCTTTAGGGGTTAATCCATTTATTACAGTAGCGACGAGATTCTGTCGGCAGATTAGGGGTTAATAATTGAAGTTAGGTGTCGGCGATGTTAGGGAGGGCAGATTAGGGGTTAATACTATTTCTTATAGGGTTATTGAGGCGGGAGTGAGGCGGATTAGGGGTTAATAACTTTATTATAGTAGCGGTGCGGTCCGCTCGGCAGATTAGGGGTTAATAAGTGTAGGCAGGTGGAGGCGACGTTGAGGGGGGCAGATTAGGGGTTAATAAATATAATATAGGGGTCGGCGGTGTTAGGTGCAGCAGATTAGGGGTACATAGCTATAATATAGGTGGCAGCGGTGTACGGAGCGGCAGATTAGGGGTTAATAATATGCAGGGGTCAGCAATAGCGGGGCGGCAGATTAGGGGTTAATAAGTGTAAGGTTAGGGGTGTTTAGACTCGGGGTTCATGTTAGGGTGTTAGGTGCAGACTTAGGAGGTGTTTCCCCATAGGAAACAATGGGGCTGCGTTAGGAGCTTAACGCTGCTTTTTTGCAGGTGTTAGGTTTTTTTTCAGCTCAAACAGCCCCATTGTTTTCTATGGGGGAATCATGCACAAGCACGTTTTTGAAGCTGGCCGCGTCCGTAAGCACCGCTGGTATCGAGAGTTGAAGTTGCGGTAAATATGCTATACGCTCCTTTTTTGGAGCCTAACGCAGCCATTCTGTGAAAAAAAGCCAGAAAAAAGCACGCGTAGCTAACGCACCCCTTTGGCCGCAAAACTCTAAATCTAGGCGTAAGTGTTCTAGTTCGTAAGTGTAGAGAGAGTTGTAACAACGGAGTTAGACAAAGGAGTGGACAACAGAAATAAGTACTTTCAAATTCCTGCAATTAAATGCAAACATGCTACACTTTCTAATGTCTGCTTTAACCTTTTCCTCCCTTCTCTTTAAAGTCACAGCTCTTCCATTCACAAACAGCACTCAGAACATTCATATTTCTCCTTCTCTTCTACCATCCCCCCTCTACAACACACATGAAATTTATTCCTATCTCACATCCCTCAGCCAGCCATGCTTTACTGATCCTAAACTTAATCACTCACATAAGACACATTCTCATCTCCTTTCACTCAACATCTTTCTTCTTCTTGCAGCTGGGGATGTCTCGCCTAACCCAGGTCCACCCTCTGCTTCCCTCAGATCACTACCCCAAATGACACCTCATACACATTGCACACTTAACCCTCTAAACCTCATTAACTGCACCTCTATTACTACAACCCAATTCTCGTGTGCCCTTTGGAATGCACGCTCGGTATGCAATAAGTTTACATCTATTCACAACCTATTTATTTCACGATCACTTAATCTGTTAGCCCTCACTGAAACTTGGCTCTACTCCTCTAACACAACTGCTGTAGCCTCTCTGTCCTATGGTGGCCTGCATTCAGTCACACTCCCAGGCCTGGAGACAAACAAGGAGGAGGAGTAGGAATTCTCCTGTCTCCGCACAGTACCTTTCACTGCATTCCTTCACCGCCCTCTCTTTCGTTGTTATCTTTTGAAGTTCACGCTATCCGCCTCTTCTCCCCTATAGCTCTTCGTGTTGCAGTTATCTATCGGCACCCTGGCCCAGCATTCCCAATTTCTGGACCACTTTGAAGCCTGGCTTCAACATTTTCTCTCTTCTAATGTCCCTTCTCTTATCTTAGGGGACTTCAACATACCCCTTGATAAGACTAACACGCCTGCTGCCTCTAAACTTCTATCCCTTACCACCTCTTTAGGCCTGTCCCAGTGGACAACATCTCCAACACACTGTGAAGGCAACTCGATAGACCTGGTCTTCACAAATCTCTGTGCTGGTTCTAACTCCCTTAACCTCCCCTTTCCTCTCTCTGACCACCATCTATTAACTTTCTCTCTCATTCTACCCGCTACATCTTTGCAAGCCCCCCAAAAACTGCTACCTCACAGGAATTTAAATGACTTGGATCTCACAGACCTTTCCACTCAACTGAGTCCTCTGCTCTCTGACATTTCATCCCTCTCTTGTCCAAACCTCGTGACTCTACATTATAATTCGGCACTAAAATCAACACTTGACAAAACTGCACCCTCCACTCTTCAACGTACATCAATCACTCGACGGCAACCGTCGCACACTAAACAGACCATATATCTCCAGCGATGCTCACGGGCCGCTGAACGGCAGTGGAGGAAATCACGCACCTTTACTGATTTCAAACATTATAAATTCACCCTTAAGTCCTACAACTCTGAGCTTATCCTGGCAAAACAAGTCTATTTCGCCTCCCTCGTGTCATCTCACGCATCCAACCCTAGAAAACTGTTCTCAACCTTTAACTCCCTTCTTCGTCCACCTGCCCCCCAGCCCACTACCAACCTCACTGCTCAAATTATTGCTGATCACTTCAAAAATAAAATTGACACCATTAGAAAAGAGATCTGCACCTCGCTCCCCGCAAACCCAGCGATCCTACCCACCCCTTCTATTAACAAAAATCTATGCTATTTCCCTCCTGTAACAGAGGAAGAAGTCTCTGCATTCCTATCCTCGGCTCATCTCACAACCTGCTCACTTGACCCTATTCCTTCATGACTTATTCCCTCTCTCTCTGCTTCACTAACCCCTACCCTAACTCATCTCTTTAACCAATCCCTCACTGCTGGAACATTTCCTGACACATTCAAGCATGCGTCAATCATACCAATCCTAAAAAAGCCCTCGCTTGACCCCTCCACGCCTTCTAACTATCGACCGGTCTCCTTACTTCCCTTTGCTTCAAAATTATTGGAACGACTAGTCTATAATCGGCTAACTCAATTTCTCACAACTAACTCCTTACTTGATCCACTACAATCTGGTTTCCGCCCTAAACTCTCAACAGAAACCGCTCTTGCTAAAGTAACAAATGACCTGTTATCAGCCAAAGCAAAAGGCCATTACTCCTTACTAATTCTTCTTGACCTGTCCGCAGCTTTTGACACAGTTGACCATCCTCTCCTCCTAAAAATACTACATTCATTTGGCATCCGAGACACAGACCTCTCCTGGTTTGCATCATATCTTTCAAACCACTCGTTTTCAGTTTCCTTTAACAACATATCTTGTGATCCTATGCCTCTCTCAGTTGGAGCACTGCAAGGCTCTGTCTTGGGTCCCTTGCTTTTCTCTCTTTATACATCCTGCCTTGGAAAACTTATAGCCTCCTTTGGATTCCAGTACCACCTATATGCTGATGATACCCAAATCTATCTTTCCTCTCCTGATATTTCTCCCTCTTTACTCAACCAGATTTCTGACTGCCTCTCTGCAATTTTCTCTTGGATGTCTTCACACTATCTCCAACTCAATCTGTACAAAACTGAGCTGCTTCTTATTCCCCCCTCTTCGAGACATCCGACACCTGACATTTCTCTGATGGTTGGAGACTCTATTCTCAACACCTCACCCCAGGTCCGCTGCCTTGGGGTCACACTAGACTCAGAACTCACATTCAACCCACATATACAAACGCTTACCATATCCTGCAGTTCACACCTACGCAACATTTCCAGAATTCGTCCCTTCCTTACTCAAAAAACTACAAAAATACTTATTCATTCCCTCATCCTGTCACGCATTGATTATTGCAATCTACTCTTAAATGGCCTTCCAAAACACCGCCTCTCCTCCCTCCAATCTATTATGAATGCTTCTGCTAGACTCATCCACCTAAGTCGATGATCTACATCAGCTGCCCCGCTCTGCCAGTCTCTACACTGGCTCCCCATAGACTCCAGAATACAATTTAAAGTATTAGCCCTAACCTACAAAGCACTCAACAGTCTAACTCCCAACTATATTTCCTCTCTCATCGTGAAATACTACCCATCCCGTCCTCTTCGATCATCCTCTGACCTATGTCTCTACACTCCTGTTATCTCTACATCCCACTCCCGCCTCCAAGACTTCGCAAGTGCTGCTCCTGTCCTCTGGAACTCTCTACCCCGCTCCATCAGACTGTCTCCAACCTTGTATAGCTTCAGAAGATCCTTGAAAACCCACCTATTCAGAGAGGCTTACCATCTCTCCTCCATCCCGCATCCGAACCAAGCTAATACATGTACATGAACTGCCTGACTCACTGCTGCAAATACAACCGATGTAACAAGCTACCCCAACCTTATGTCTCTGCACCCTAAACCTATAGACTGTGAGCTCTCTGGAGCAGGGCCCTCTTTCTCCTGTGCTAGATTTGTTTAGTCTTGATATGTTTTGTATTGTATCACAAATCTTTGTCGTTGTATACCCCTATCATTGTATCCAGCGCTACGGAATTTGGCGGCGCTATACAAATAACTGATAATAATAATATGCTGTGAGTGATCATTTTAGCAACATTCAAACACTGCATCTCCAAAGAGAGTCAGCAGTGACTTGTATGATACAAATTAAGTCTTCATTGATGCAATACACACCACTGTCAGATCTCTGAGCAGGCATGGTGTTTAAATCCTGAATAGCAGAATAAGTTACAAGAATTTGTAAATAGATATTCCTGTATATCTATATATAATTATATATATAGGTATAGATATTGTACCAAAATCCCATTAGATATATATAGAAATATGTATTTATGAATAAATAGAACATATTCTTCTATGGAAAGAATATTGGAATGTGAAATATTATATTTTCATGTTGGGTTAGCGCACATGAGAATATGCGATCAGGTTTGCACGTGAGTAGGGTGTTTTTTCTCCATTGACTTCTATGGGGGAATACGTGAATGCAGTTGTGATATTCTAACATAGGCTTTTTGCGAGTGTCGTGTTAGCAACAATTCGAAAACTTTTTACTTTCAACTTGTAAAAGCCGCCGTACCTGATGCTTGCAAAATTTTTACTTCTAGCACAATTAATGCACGAGCGGGAGCGATAAATAACGCTCCACGCGTAATCTAGCCTTTTTTAAGTGTAACATTTATTTAATTGAACTTTCTTCCTATCTTTCTCTTCAAATATCTCATGAGTTTTGTTATTTGTTCATTCTTTGTTGGTATGACTCTGACTACAGGTAATCGTTGTCATTACAATTCATATCATTATTGAATTATATGGTATTGTTGCCTCCCGTACACAAATTATCCGTACTGCAGTATTAAGAAAAATATCTGCAATACATATTGATGATTCAGAAATCAGGCTTTCGCAGACAAACCTTTTTTTCTTAGATGTTTGCATGAACACTTCCTGTCATCATTAGTATCAGTTGTATTTTGATACAAATCATTCAAAGCTTTAGTTTTAAAGGGACATAAAACCTAAACTTCGGTCTTTTGGTTTCCTTTGTTGAAAAGAATATCTAGGTAGATACAGGAGCTAGGAGAAAATCTGTGAAAAGATCACAAAACAGAGGGCGCCTCCTAACACTGTGGTTGCAGAGAGATATGAGAATGTTGTTGTTATACTCACAAGAGCGGCAGCACCCTATTGTGCTGAGTAAGGCATACTGGGATCTCTGTGTCCCAGCTCACTGGTGCCCAGCTATGATAGCTATAATATTATTGCAAATGTATACACTATTGGAGATTCTCTATGAGAAAATGTACATAGACTGACTATGCAAAAAATGATGGCCAATAACTGGTGTTTTAAAAAATATATTGGCCCTTTAAGGCTATTGTGGTTGACGAGGTGTTGTAAACAAACATTCAACAATTTCCTCTATTGTGTTCACATATGTCACTCACCATGTCGATCCCAAATTATAATATGCTATAAGTGTGTCCCTTCTATCAGCTTGTACATAACATTTTTGTTATTTGGGATTGTATACATTTGCAATAATATTATAGCTATCATAGTAGATACAAATGATATGTTTTTGTATATATCTCTTTCTGTCATGTTATGAAATGATGTCCTAATTTCAATAATGAATTACACCTGATTGAAAATGAGGACGGGTCTGGTTCTAGTTTGGGATTGGTTAGTTTGAATTTAAAAGCCAGTGCTTCCAGTTCAGTAACAGATGCCTGATGAAACAGCTAGCATAGCTGAGAAACGCGTTGCAATCTGTATTTTAATCTTTTTTATACACTTTGGGTGAGTGTCTGCACCCTTAGTTTTTAATTTTGATTTTAATAAACTGATTTTGAACATATGGGAAGCCTGAGCTTTTTGGATCCTATCCGGAGCTAACACTGGGAGTTTGTGCACTCTTGATCCCTGGCTCGGCACCAGTGAGCTGGGACACTGAGAGATCCCAGTATGCCTTACTATAAGGTGCTGCCGCTCTTGTGAGTATGACAACAACATAAGATATTCACATATCTCTTTGCAACCACAGTGTTATGCTAGGAGGCGCCCTCTGTTTTGTGATCTTTTCACAGATTTTCTAATTTGGATTTGTTTTCATCTGGAGAAGAGCAGCCCCAATTTAAGATCCTAGGACACCCACTCCATTTGGGGTTTCCACTTTCCTGGGTCCTTGTTTTGGACTCAGATAAGACTTTGCATATATGTTCTATCACCTATGTTTTATTACTGTATATCATTTATTTGGATGTGGTATTGACCTCATTTGATTTTTAATTGTTATCACATTTATATATATATTTGCGCCCCCTAGAGTTGAACACGATTGTGTTATCAACAGCAGGTTTGTCAACAGGAGCTAGCTGCTGATTGGTGACTGCATATGTATTCCTGTTGTCATTGGCTTACCAGTGTTTTTACATAGGTCCAAGTAGTGCATGGTTGCTCCTTTAATAAAAGTTACCAAAAAAATGAAGCAAAATTGATAACAGAAGTAAATTGGAAATTTTAAAAAAAATTATAAGCTCTATCTGAATAATTAAAAAAAATTTGTGTTTCATGTCCCTTTAAGTTATTGGGGCTGATTTATCAAGGGCCAAATGGCCCCTGATGCCCCTGTTTCCGCATGAGCCCTCAGACTCGCTGGAAACAGCAGTTATGAATGAATCAGCAGTCTTAAGACCGCTGCTCGTTAACTGGTCCGTCTGCTGAGGCTGCGGACATCAATCCGCCTGATCTCATACGATGGCTGATTGACACCCCCTGCTAGCAGCTGATTGGCCGCAAATCTGCAGGGGCGGCATTGCACAAGCAGTTCACAAGAACTGCTTGTGCAATGATAAATGCCGACAGCATATGTTGTCGGCATTCATCAATGTCTGTCGGACATGATCTACTGAGCGGATCATGTCGGACAAACCGATGATAAATCGGCCCCATTGTCTCTATATTATATAGTCTTTAGAACTCTCATCTGTTTTGTTACACTGGCTATGTAATAGGACGGTAATGTCAATATTAAATTTGATTATTCAGATGCAACATGCAATTTAAAACAACTTTCCATTTAGCTTGTATTAGCAAATTTGCTGAAAAGTAAATCTATGCAGACTCAGTTGCAGCAATGAACTACTGGGAGCTAGCTGGTGATTGCTGGCTGCATACATGTCTCTTGTCATTGGCTCATCAGATGTGTTCTTCTAGCTCCCAGTAGTGCATTGCTTCTCCTGAGCCTACCTAGGTTTACTCTTCAACAAAGGATACCAAGACGGAAAAACAAATTTGATAAAACAAGTAAAGTATAAAGTTATTTAAAATTGTTTGCACTGGTTAAAGGACCAGTACATACAGTAGATTTGCATATTGAACAAATGCATAATAAAAAGACAATGCAGGCAGGCGTGTCCTAGCCGCAGCCGGGAGAAGTCGCAAGATGGTGAAGCTCCCACTATAAACTCAACATTTTAGCTGTTATCTCTTCCCTATCCAACTATATTCTCGCATAAATAGTGAACCTAGTAGAGGAAAAGCCAGGGAGCTGTTTGATACCACGGATTACCCTGTTTCCATCGGCAGCAACATACTCTGAGGCCTCAAAGATAGACGGCTGCGGCCTTATATTTATTTTGCAATTAGCTACCCCCCCCGGTTTGTTAACAGCCGGGTATAATAGTCTCATGCTAGTGACTATCTTAATTTTCTTCCGAAACCTTAAGCTTAGACATGGAGGAGGATTTTCAGGTGCAGATGCAGCTGATGCTGGAGGGGCTGGAGTTGCAGATGCTCCGCAACTTTGTGGACTTACACCATACCCTGCAATCTGCTAGGAGTGAGAGGGGTCACGAGTCAGTAGGAGCGACAGAAGCAATGGGAACTACTACGCAGCAGGAAATCTCTAACCTAGATGGGCAAAACCGCTCACCAGAAATTGCTTGCGAGTCTCAGCTCAGTCTGGAAACGGAGGAACTAGTAGCCCTGCAGAAGCCCTTCTACGCACAAGCACACAAACCGCTACATACTGGACCCAGCGCTCATCCCCTCACTACAGCGCATGGTGACTTTCAGAGTGGCGACAGTCTAGAGAATTCAGAGACCGTTCGAGTCTCGAGCAACATGGACATTTTCTATCCGCCTGGAGCCGCCTCCTGCACTTTTCTCTATCAGCCAAAGTATGCCACCGGACTCTCCTTAGTCGTCTCTCTGGATGGTGCGGCCGGCCTCCGGAGGGGCGATGAGGCCTCAGGGACGCAGTCCCTCTTTACAAATAAACAGCGCAGTGGCGGTGGCGATTCAGCGGAAGGAGGTATCTGATAGATGTCTTCATAAGTAGTGTACAACTATCCACATTTCAGGTCCTGGTCTATGAAGGATTGTTGGCTACTTGGCCTCCGAGTGGGGCTGCTGATTTTCACAGAAAGAACTGCCCTGATCCAGGCCAACTCTCCAGGAGTGGGGTGGGTTAATTATAAGGACCCACTTTCCCATGTGAAACGCTGGACATTGCTGCTATAAGTTTCAATCCCCTCTTTTGCTTGTTTATGTTTCTGAGCCCTACATGTTGATGTGCATCCCTATATGTATGTATGTTTCAGTGCTCCTGAACCTGATGCTCCATTTATTATTTATGCTGACGCTCTTAGCTTCTGAGATAACTCCTTAACCTCCCCAGCACTTAGCTTGATTTAGTTTGAATGGTTCTCGAATATCTCCATTAATTGTGTTACATCCAAAGCTGCTGTATAAAATTTAAAAAACCCATTGTTGAGTTTTCAGTCTAGCATATAGTGAAGGAGTGTGTTATATTACAGACAGAAGGGGCTGACTAAGCATAATAGAAACTGCTGTTCTATATCTAGGATTATGTTCCCCTCTTTCGTATCTATTGGATAGATATTCTAAGCTCCACACCAGAGTAACAGGGAGTCATATTACTTTGATGCAGATAACTATTATAACCCTGGCTAATGGTTCCCTCTTTAGACATGAGGACTGGGGTCTCTACCCTACCCACCCCTAGTCTATAGGCACCCCATATCTCATATTTTAATATGTGTTATTTAGGTCCTTAGCCACTATTAGCTCCCCTTTAGCATTATGTATTATGTCTATAATTGACCTGTTATCATATCTGTACCCTGACTTATTTATGAATACACATATATGCATATTCTAGGCATATACTACTCCTTCTATATGATCATACTCAACTCCCCCTCCATGTCATGGTTTATTCACTAGCACAACTAGAAGATAACATTTTATTTTTTCTCCCCCTCTTCTCCCTTATTTGAGTGGCTCTTGCCCACTGCTTTCCTTCCCTAATACCCCCCAAAAGAAAAAGAGGTTCTAATTGAGTTTGTTTAGTCCTTTTTTTTTTAACATTATCCCTATTACAGTCACTTATGGTTATACAGAATGTCTGATTTCCTGGCTTCTACATACAGGTTGTCCTTGTTTAGGCTTTATCATGGTTTGCGTACTGGAGAACTATGAAGTTTGCAAAATATATATGAACCACTCTCTTTTAGTGAACTACTACTCAATTTGAATTGTTAGTACTCTTCTCACTTTGATGTATCTTTATTTGCAAAACGTACTATAACCTGTAGATATTAATATCTCTTTCTGGGATGTTACTTTATTTGTTCTTAATTGTTTACTTACAAACTGTGTGCTTCCCTTATAGTTGTATCGTTTAACAACCTCAATAAAAAATTAAAAAAAAAAAAAAAAGACAATGCAATAGCACTTTGTCTGCACTTCAAATGAGTAGTAGATTTTTTTTCTGGCAACTTTCATAGTTATGTCTATTTTCACTCCCCCTGTATCATGTGACAGCCATCAGCCAATCACAAATGCATATACGTATATGCTGTGAATTCCTGCATATGCTCTGTAAGAGCTGGTGACTCAAAAAGTGTAAATATAAAAATAAATTTGTTAATGGAAGTAAATTGGAAAGTTGTTTAAAATTGCATGTTCTATCTGAATCAATTAATTTTGACTTGAGTATCCCTTTAAAGGGACATGCAACCCACATTTTTTTCTTTCATTATTCAGATAGAAAATACAATTTTTTTTAATTTTTAAAAAAATATTTTTGTAATATTTTTATTGAGGTGTCATCAACAAGAAAATATACAGATGAATACAAGATACTGTATAGGTTACATTTACAAGTGTAAAAAGGAAAGGGTAAGTTCGATACCCATGTTGTTTACCTAATGACAGGAATGGCAAAAAAGACATATTATACATATGAAACCTGAAATTTAGGTAGGAACAAATACTATGATACATAGAGCCAAAATTGTAACCTTAGACTTTGAGACCTCTTTTTTTTTAAATTTGAAAATGTAATAAATCCCTCGATAAATATAATATGGCCACATTTGGACCTGTCGTGAGCATTTATTAGAGGGAAGGTGACAATGAAAAGCACCCCTGAGAAATAAGCATAGTAAATAAAGTAAATAAAAGGGGCTGAAAGTGCCCTAAAAGGGTCTAAAATATATAAAATAAACTTAAAGGGACAGTCAACACCAGAATTTTTGTTGTTTAAAAAGATAATCCCTTTATTTATTCCCCAGTTTTGCATAACTAACACAGTTATAATAATACACTTTTTACCTCTGTGATTACCTTGTATCTAAGCCTCTGCAAACTGCCCTCTTATTTCAGTTGTTTTGACAGACTTGCATTTTAACCAATCAGTGCTTACTCCTAGGTAACTTCAAGTGTGTGAGCTTAATGTTATCTATATGACACACATGAACTAACACCCTCTAGTGGTGAAAAACTGTCAAAATGCATTCACATAAGAGGTGGCTTTCAAGGTCTAAGAAATTAGAACAAAGAGAACAAAGCAAAATTGGTGATAAAAGTAAATTGGAAAGTTGTTTAAAATTACATGCCCTATTTGAATCATAAAAGTTTATTTTAGACTTGACTGTCCCTTTAAGCTTCATAGCTATTAACAAAAAAAAGCACATCATGAGAGAAATATTACAAAAATGGTTATAAAACCTTAAAATACAAGCGTTTCAACCAGAATATCATTGTTGTTTCCATAAGGCAGATTTGCCATCTATAGGGCTCCATGTACTAACAGGCGGATGGACAGCTTTACAACTTGCGAAGCTGTCTGCCCACCTTCGCTACATATGGGCAGCGGATCTATTGATCCGCTGGCCCGTATGTATCATTACACATCAGTGTGTAATGCCTGCCCCTTCATTCGCGCGACCAATCATGCTGTCAATCACTGAGAGCGAGCGAGCTAGCTCTCCGTGATTTTCCCTCGCCACCTCAGAGGTGGCGTAGGGTGTGAGAAGCAGCAGTCTTATGACCGCTGCTTCTTACATTGCGGAAAGCAAGCTCACATATGCAAGGGCTCCGGAGCAGCTCTCGTGCTTCATACATGGAGCCCATAAAGTATCTGAGGATTTGCTTATAATTGGGGGGGGGGGGGGTAAAAACACTAATTTTAACTAATGTACCTCTAAGACAAGGGGGAAGGCAATTAGAATTAACTGTAAGATAATTAACAGTGAACTCATATTTAACCTATATTTCTAGAAGGTTGCTAGGATATATAAATGCACAGTTCAGAAACACCAGTTTTTCAGAGATTTTTGCTATTTTTCAACTCACTTGAAAGATTACATAGTAAGTACTTAAATATTATAAAACTTGTTAGAAATTTCCCATTAACATGTTGTCAGACACTAAAGGGCCTATTTATTAATGTGCAAGTGGACATGATACGATGTAGCATATCATGTCCGTCGCACATCGATAAATGCCGACAGCATACGCTGTCGGCATTTATCATTGCACCAGCAGTGCAATTAACCCGATCATATTCGATTGGGTTGATTTCTTTCCGCGGCCTCAGTGCAGGCGGACCAGTTATGGAGCAGTAGTCTTTAGATCGCTGCTTCATAACTTCATAGTTTGATAATTCGGCCCCCAAAAGTTAAAAAATATATTACTTCCCTGAATCTCGGCCGCAGATGTCAGGGAAAAAATACTTTTCTTTTTTTTTCATGCATAATTTAAAGTCGTGAATGAGCTTATATACTTTCTGAATCTACAGCATTTTTACAGGGTTTGCAACCATTGAATCTAGCATAGGGAAATGAATATAGAAGTTATTAAAGAAAATAAAACTGGTTGTCGATTAACATACAACATACAATATCGTATGAGATCTAGTCCGCTAAGGAAGGTGGACAGCATAGATAAAATTAAAGCAAGAAAATGCAAGGAAATATCTAAATGCTAGATTATGTATTAACATGAGTACGTCTCAGAAATAAAACATTAGTTTTTATATTAACATCTATAGTAGGAACTCTTGCAGAAAATATAACATGAGGGTATGCATGATATATGGAATAAAATGAATTCATATTACCCTACGCCAACCAGGGCTGTCTTTAACACAGGGCAAAAGGGCCCAGTCTTTGTTGAGGGGCCCAAGAGTCCTAAAAATTTTTTTTATTTTTTTTTAGTTCATGCCAGACTGCTGGTGTCATGTGACATGGGTGACACACACAGTCAGTCCTAATATTGTCACAGTCAAAAGTTCTCTGCTTATATTTATTAGTGAGAAACTGTGCCAGAACGTGCCGGTGTCATGTGACATTCCAAGCTAGTGCCATGTGCTGTTTTAGATGTGCACTGTGCAGCACTGGATGCTAAGCCCTAACTCAGCATCCAGCCATTCCCACTGCATCAGAAAAGGTCCTACTGGGGTTACCACTGTTACCAGGTAACTGCTCTGGTGGTGGGGATTGTTTCTGGGTAGGGCTGACTATAGGCGCATGCAGCAGAAAGGATTTGAGCATCTGTGCAGCTGTACACACTGCTCTCTTCAGTCTTGAGGCTTTGTGACTCGTCTGTATCCATGCAGCCTTGGACAGACAGCATCCAGTCTGCTGGTCCCTTTAGCCCTGCTCTTTCTGCTGTGGCTCTAAGATCAACTAACTGAAGTTTGTTAGGGAAACAGTGCTTTGTAGAAAGGTGTCAGTGGGAAGAATAAGTGTACACATGCCCCTCCCACATGCAGCATTGTCTAGTGCAGGATGAGAGGGAACTTGTTCCTAGCAAAGAAGTGACATGTGCTGCTGTGGCTGATGAATAGTACAGTGATTTGCAACCTTTTTTGTGCCGTGGCACACTTTTTACATTAAAAAATCCTGTGGCACACCACCATCCCAAAATTTTACAAAATCACACATTGTAGCCTAATACAGGATAATATATATACAGTGTATATATAAATATATATATATATATATATATATATATATATACACACACACACACTGTACTGTGCTGTCATGCCATGCCTCCTACAAACTATACATGACATATTGGCATTCATTCACAAACACCCCCGCACTGTTGTCAGTCTGCCGCGGCACACCTGAGGATCTCTCACGGCACACTAGTGTGCCACGGCACACTGGTTGAAAAACACTGGTATAGTGTCATGCTGATACTTCACACATTAAGGTAAGGTTTATTTTTATAGTTTTTATTTCTCTCTGTCTCAGATTTTACAGCTTCCCATAGTAGTTCTGCTGTTCCAGTCAGTAAACTTATATTTGTCTGCACCTCCATGCTTCCTCCTCAGTCTTTACCTTGCTTTGCTCCTGTTGGCTGCCCTAAATCTCTTTAACCAGCTAACCTCACACCATAATCACATTCAAAAGCATATTAAATTAATCCAGAGTGGAGGAATTTATATAATATTTTACTTATTAGTACTGCTTAGGTCCAGTTCCATATATTGCCCTTTTTTTTTTAAATGATTAGCCCAGCAGTGCTGGGCTAATAATTAAAAATTTTTTTTATAAAATAAATTGATTTAGTTGTTTTTTGGGATGTTGGGGTAGAGAGCGAAATAGCATGCGGGGGGGGGGGGGGCAAGAAAATGTTTGCCCAGGGTCCAGTCAATAGTCAATATTAAAGACGGCCCTGACGCCAACACGGACAACTTTGAAGTCTGTTCTATTATACATGTCCAGTAGGGGTAGCAGTTTTTTTTTTTTTTTTTTTTTCAAAAGAGCTTTATTAAGGTCAAATGAGATTACATATCATAAGGCAGTTGTACATAGAATAAATCATTATTGTTACAAATTAAAAGGACTCAAACATATATCTATGCAGTAGTATGTCTTAATTGAAAAGTACATGCCCATATAATATTTATAGCAAATCTGACTATGGCTATTCATCAGTAATCCCAGTGCTCATTTACTAGACCCCAATAAAAAGATGTAGGCCTCTCTTGGGCCTGTTCATACGCTTAAGTAACGTCTGGGGATATTATTTAATATAAAGCAAGAAGAAGCATATAATACCTAGCACCCTATTTAAAAACATTGTGAAACTACCCTTTTCTGGTAGATGTCTATAGCGGTGCATCGGTCAGGACTGTATACACAATCAACACATAACTCACAGTGAAAAATAACTATTTTTGTGGTCATAAAATAGGATCCCCCAACAAAATAAAAATAAAAAGAGGCACACCTTCGCAAGACCCATTTCTTAGCATTAAATAAATCACATTGTTGAGCCTACGTGGCCATATAAGTACACTTTTCAACTGTGTGTCAAACCTTAGGCTAAAATCATATATATATGATATGGCTCATAGAACTATCATGTTAGGTATAGCTTGTGTTAATAGTAGTAGTTGATATTTATGTGCCCAGCAGAGGACCCGGCCATAGACCCCCGGAGGGACATTGGTGTTGCTATCCCCCTTTTTTTTTTAACTATACTCTGAGGCAGCATCTACGTCATTAATCCCTTTTTCAAATGTATTCTATGTCTCCTCAGGGTCCCCCCCCAAACCCCGCAGAAAACACAAATATTATAAAGGGCATGTATGTATTCACTATGCCTCCAGCATGTCATAAATGCATAAATAGTTCTAAGGCTCACCTATAGTCTGCTACCAAAGAAAAGGAGAAAAAAAAAAAAAAAAAAAAAAAAAAAAATGCATATGACCATCTGAAGTAAAACTTAGGAAGGCGACAACTTATACAGTCGCTATAACATGTGCATACAGTGAGTGCAGAATTATTAGGCAAATGAGTATTTTGACCACATCATCCTCTTTATGCATGTTGTCTTACTCCAAGCTGTATAGGCTCGAAAGCCTACTACCAATTAAGCATATTAGGTGATGTGCATCTCTGTAATGAGAAGGGGAGTGGTCTAATGACATCAACACCCTATATCAGGTGTGCATAATTATTAGGCAACTTCCTTTCCTTTGGCAAAATGGGTCAAAAGAAGGACTTGACAGGCTCAGAAAAGTCAAAAATAGTGAGATATCTTGCAGAGGGATGCAGCACTCTTAAAATTGCAAAGCTTCTGAAGCGTGATCATCGAACAATCAAGCGTTTCATTCAAAATAGTCAACAGGGTCGCAAGAAGCGTGTGGAAAAACCAAGGTGCAAAATAACTGCCCATGAACTGAGAAAAGTCAAGCGTGCAGCTGCCAAGATGCCACTTGCCACCAGTTTGGCCATATTTCAGAGCTGCAACATCACTGGAATGCCCAAAAGCACAAGGTGTGCAATACTCAGAGACATGGCCAAGGTAAGAAAGGCTGAAAGACGACCACCACTGAACAAGACACACAAGCTGAAACGTCAAGACTGGGCCAAGAAATATCTCAAGACTGATTTTTCTAAGGTTTTATGGACTGACGAAATGAGAGTGAGTCTTGATGGGCCAGATGGATGGGCCCGTGGCTGGATTGGTAAAGGGCAGAGAGCTCCAGTCCGACTCAGACGCCAGCAAGGTGGAGGTGGAGTACTGGTTTGGGCTGGTATCATCAAAGATGAGCTTGTGGGGCCTTTTCGGGTTGAGGATGGAGTCAAGCTCAACTCCCAGTCCTACTGCCAGTTTCTGGAAGACACCTTCTTCAAGCAGTGGTACAGGAAGAAGTCTGAATCCTTCAAGAAAAACATGATTTTCATGCAGGACAATGCTCCATCACACGCGTCCAAGTACTCCACAGCTTGGCTGGCAAGAAAGGGTATAAAAGAAGAAAATCTAATGACATGGCCTCCTTGTTCACCTGATCTGAACCCCATTAAGAACCTGTGGTCCATCATCAAATGTGAGATTTACAAGGAGGGAAAACAGTACACCTCTCTGAACAGTGTCTGGGAGGCTGTGGTTGCTGCTGCACACAATGTTGATGGTGAACAGATCAAAACACTGACAGAATCCATGGATGGCAGGCTTTTGAGTGTCCTTGCAAAGAAAGGTGGCTATATTGGTCACTGATTTGTTTTTGTTTTGTTTTTGAATGTCAGAAATGTATATTTGTGAATGTTGAGATGTTATATTGGTTTCACTGGTAAAAATAAATAATTGAAATGGGTATATATTTGTTTTTTGTTAAGTTGCCTAATAATTATGCACTGTAATAGTCACCTGCACACACAGATATCCCCCTAAAATAGCTAAAACTAAAAACAAACTAAGAACTACTTCCAAAAATATTCAGCTTTGATATTAATGAGTTTTTTGGGTTCATTGAGAACATGGTTGTTGTTCAATAATAAAATTAATCCTCAAAAATACAACTTGCCTAATAATTCTGCACTCCCTGTATATAAACTAGGTTATAACATTTTTAAACCAACAGTTTAAAACAACATTTATCGATACCAGTACATTTTCAGGCTGGCCTTAGCTTGTCCGCGTATTGCATTATGTACTGTCTGTTAGATTCTTTTCTGCTGGAGCAACAAGGCATGCCCAGCCGCCATGGTAGTGTTATTTCCGTTATGGGTGCAGTGTCACCAATGGCAATTTCAAGCCAGGACCCCCCTTTATATCCCTGCATAAGGGGTGCTTCTGATTCAAATCTGTTTAGCCGCAGGACATGTTGGGTTAAAGTGTTAGGCACCTTAGTTTGGCTAGAGACTACTGCGCTGCCCACTCCAGCGCCGTAACTGTTTTTAAATGTGGAATCAGCACTAAGAGGTGCTTTGTAAATAGGGCTCCTCTGAAGCTTGTCAGCCGCATAAGGCTGATTGATTTTCCGGGGAAGCTTTTTTCGGGATGGAGCCTGTAAAGGTAATCCTGAGCAAACCTTGGTCTCTCTTTTGCTTTTAGGAGGGGAAACCACGGGAGCGCTCTTAACCGCAGCTCCGTCCTCCACTTCTGTCACCTCTTCAGTAATCGCTCTGCTCTCTGATTTGGAGTATACCGTGCGTGACTTCACCAAAAAGTACCAAGGAGCCCTTTGTATGAGTCCCAGAAAACGTTGTTCCAGTTTCTCCATGATATCGTCGATACGGGTCAGAAAGTTATTTTCCTTCACGGCAGCCATATTTGTTGCGCAGCAGTGAAATTCTTGGGGGCTAGAGGTTTTCTTACATAAGGGGGATCCCTGTTATTCTAAGAAACTGACAAGATGTGAGATGTTTATGGCTATTAAGATAAGTCCTGACAGTGACCCTCGGGAAACCGAGGGGGGTAGCGCAACCTGTCCTGAGTCGCCGCTCCAGGTCTTTATTGTCCACTCCTGTGCTCCAACGTCAAAAATACAGTGAATGGTCCGGTTCTTGTAATCCAAGCCACTACTCCAGTAGAGCTGATCTTTTAAATTGTTATATCTCTGTAAAATATACCCTACACCGGCGGGTTGTTAGGTAATCGGCAGGAGCACCAGGAAGATGCGACCATCCACAGTCGCTGCTTGGACACGCCCCCGGGGTAGCAGTTTTTAAAGTACATTTGTTGCAGTAAACAGAATTGATGTGTTAGTCCCCTTGTAAATATGTTGCTGGAAATAAAGGTTCTGGAAAAGGCTTTTGTAGTTTCTTACCCCTCCACAAAAACTAGCAGTTGAATCTTCCCTGTAGAATATGCCTGTTTTGGTGTTGATCTGTAGAGAGAAGCTTCAGGGTCTAGTAAAATATAAGTCCAACATTTTAAGACTTTCCCCGACTCACTTGTGTGTATCCTTGAAGTTTGTTCTGGTATGTATTCTCCAGAATAAGCAGGTGAACAAAGTCTCTTCTCATTCATATTACACAGTTAGACAGCTAGTAAGGTGCTGTGTTATCTGCTTTCTCTTCCTTAGATAGCGGAATCTTATTAGATGGTGTACGAGCAGCCGTATTGATTCCTAATGTAGGGGTGACATCTAAAGCGGCTGTTGTCATGAATATCCGAGATGTTGAAGCTGCTTGTTGTATATTCATACCCATCCCTGGAGTTTTTGCCGGCAAGGCAGATGGGATATGGCCCAGTGTAGTCATCTCTTCTGCCACATGAGATGTATTTGTGGTACATTCCCTCGCTTTGTGCGGGGGCTGCTCAGGGCTTATTATATGTTTAGGGCAATCATGGCAAATGTATCTGCTATAGAGCTCTGCAAAATTATTTTGGAATATATTGATTAGCCTCTGTTGCAGATTATTGTATTGGTCTTCTAAGGACTGTATGCGCTCCGTATCCCGTGTTTTCTTCTGGGTGGCACTCCCTTCCATGTTCATCTATCTAGTTTAGATTAGGAATAATGTGCTATTCAGCTTTCAAGCCACTTGAGCTCAAGTAAGCGGTCACTGTTTGACCACGCAACTGGGAAATCCCGGTGGGGCTGCCAAGATGATTATAGACAGCTACCCCAGGCCTCAGCGATCTGGTCCACAGTGATAGGATCATTCAGACAGCGAGCTGTCTAATATCTTCATAGATTTATTCTCTGAGTTATAACTTGTCTGAAAATGCTATTTGCAGTCAAGAAAGCTTTGAGATGGTTGTTGGTTGGCGGATTACTGTTTCTCCTCTAACCAGCTAATGGAATTGCGGCCATCTTGGGTACTGCCCAGACACGCCCCCAGAAAATAAAAATTTTAAAAAGTTTCCAATTTATTTCTATTATCAAATTTTCTTTGTTCTTATGTTATTCTTTGTTGAAGAGATACCTAGTTATGTAGCATGCACATGCCTGAAGCACTACATGACAGGAAATAGTGCTGCCATCTAGTGCTCCTGCTAATGTATAACATTGTAGCAAAACTGCTGCCTTATAGTGCTGCATATAAATGCACACTCCTGAGCTTACATCCCTCGTTTTCAACAAAGGATAACAAGAAAACAGAAATTTTGATAATAGAAGTAAATTGGAAAGTTATTTTAAAATGTATGCACTGTCTGAATCATGAAATACATTTTTGGGGTTTAATGTCCCTTTAACTTTGAGTTTACTGTCCATTGAAATGTAAAAACCTAAACTCATAACCCATATTCCTATACTGGTTGTGTTTTGTTTACTTTGCTCTCTAACTGTCAGTACATTTCCATTTTGCATTAATATTTCATGTATTTTCAGTAATTAGGCGCTTTGGTCAATTTCTTAAATAATCCAAGTTATTTTAGTATTCCGCAAGAGTACAATCACCTAGACGCACTGATTAGCATTCTCATAGAATCAGTAATCGTATGCATATGGTAAGCTCATTAAGATCCAGTAAACGTATCTTAAAAGAATGCAAAGTTTGTTTTTCCCTGTTAGTGGTTTGGATGTGTTCTTCCCTGAATAAAAACATCTTTTAGTTGGATGTTATGTAGGAAACAGGAGGTTTACTTAAACAAGTAGTGTGTGTAATGTCAAGTGACATAAGGCTGTATCTAAAAAACTGCAGATGGTGCAAAGAAAACCTAAAACAATTGTGTTTTGTCTCTTGCAAAATCTCCTTGTGACCACTACACCTCTGTAAAATGAATTTCTAAAACTCTTCTTGCTAGGAGATGAGAGCAGAGGCGTAACTAGAAACCACAGGGCCCAGGTGAGAAGAATCAAGAATCTAAGAAGGGCCCCCCCCCACCCCCACCCCCCAAAAAAAGTGAATTTGATACATATCTTTTTTTTTACATTTAAGACAGAAAAAATGTGAATCAGATTACATGTCTGCAAAAAGAGGTACCCTGTGCCCACAATCTGTGAGATGGTCTGATGGTCTATTACTGTATATAGTGGCACTGTTTAACCCACCAGTATTGTATATAGTGAGTCAGTGACACAGTCTGTAATCTTCCGGTGAGATGGCTGGCCTGACCCTACCCGCCCCAGTACTTTATAAAGTGACCACAGTAGTCTGTGACATGGTCCAGCCCCCCATACTGTATATAGTGGTACTGTATAGACTGACACTGTTTACCCCCCGCCCCCCCATGCTGTAGTAACAAGGTCTGTAATTTGCTGGTTCCACAAACATACACACATACATGCATAAATACACACACAGTCACATACATACATACACACATACACACACACACCAATGGGTAAAACAGAAACACTAACCCCTGTAGTCAGAGACACTAGTGAAGCATCATGTCACACTCACATGATATCAGTGCAGGCAGTGGCAGGTCAATGTTTTTTATTGCGACCTCTGCACCATCTGTAGTTTCGTCCCTGGATGAGAGGATCAAGCTGGTATGCTGAGGGCTCGATGATATAATCTTCGCCAGCTCAAACCTACTTTTTCTCGCCCACTCTCGCAGGGCTGCCCCGGTGCAATGATCGTAAAAAAGGGGCAGTCCCTGTGAGTAGCGAAATGGCTCCTATTAAAAGTATTGGAGCTCGCTGGTTAGGGAAACTTCGCTCCTTAGTATGAAGTTAGCAGGGAGCAGGGGGAGCACTTTAAAATTAAAATCCTGCAGCCATTATAACCCACGTTATGCTGCTTTCTGCATAGAGCATCTTACATTCTCCTATATTTTAGTATGCATTTGTTTTTCTATTGGTGTTATAAGTGTTCGTATTGTTTTGAGAAAAGCTCGCCACTTTTCAGTTGGCGAGAAAAAAATATGAGATTTGCAGTGCGAAAATCTTTATAGAATAACGCTGGGAATAGAGAGAGATTTTCCTATACGCCCATGGAACGCCCATGTTCAGCCCATTTTACGAAAAAACAACCATTACGCTTTGCATTTTGTATTTATACAGGGAGTGCAGAATTATTAGGCAAATGAGTATTTTGACCACATCATCCTCTTTATGCATGTTGTCTTACTTCAAGCTGTATAGGCTTGAAAGCCTACTACCAATTAAGCATATTAGGTGATGTGCATCTCTGTAATGAGAAGGGGTGTGGCCTAATGACATCAACACCCTATATCAGGTGTGCATAATTATTAGGCAACTTCCTTTCCTTTGGCAAAATGGGTCAAAAGAAGGACTTGACAGGCTCAGAAAAGTCAAAAATAGCGAGATATCTTGCAGAGGGATACAGCACTCTTAAAATTGCAAAGCTTCTGAAGCGTGATCATCGAACAATCAAGCGTTTCATTCAAAATAGTCAACAGGGTCGCAAGAAGCGTGTGGAAAAACCAAGGCGCAAAATAACTGCCCATGAACTGAGAAAAGTCAAGTGTGCAGCTGCCAAGATGCCACTTGCCACCAGTTTGGCCATATTTCAGAGCTGCAACATCACTGGAGTGCCCAAAAGCACAAGGTGTGCAATACTCAGAGACATGGCCAAGGTAAGAAAGGCTGAAAGACGACCACCACTGAACAAGACACACAAGCTGAAACGTCAAGACTGGGCCAAGAAATATCTCAAGACTGATTTTTCTAAGGTTTTATGGACTGATGAAATGAGAGTGAGTCTTGATGGGCCAGATGGATGGGCCCGTGGCTGGATTGGTAAAGGGCAGAGAGCTCCAGTCCGACTCAGACGCCAGCATGGTGGAGGTAGAGTACTGGTTTGGGCTGGTATCATCAAAGATGAGCTTGTGGGGCCGTTTCGGGTTGAGGATGGAGTCAAGCTCAACTCCCAGTCCTACTGCCAGTTTCTGGAAGACACCTTCTTCAAGCAGTGGTACAGGAAGAAGTCTGCATCCTTCAAGAAAAACATGATTTTCCTGCAGGACAATGCTCCATCACACGCGTCCAAGTACTCCACAGCGTGGCTGGCAAGAAAGGGTATAAAAGTAGAAAATCTAATGACATGGCCTCCTTGTTCACATGATCTGAACCCCATTGAGAACCTGTGGTCCATCATCAAATGTGAGATTTACAAGGAGGGAAAACAGTACACCTCTCTGAACAGTGTCTGGGAGGCTGTGGTTGCTGCTGCACGCAATGTTGATGGTGAACAGATCAAAACACTGACAGAATCCATGGATGGCAGGCTTTTGAGTGTCCTTGCAAAGAAAGGTGGCTATATTGGTCACTGATTTGTTTTTGTTTTGTTTTTGAATGTCAGAAATGTATATTTGTGAATGTTGAGATGTTATATTGGTTTCACTGGTAAAAATAAATAATTGAAATGGGTATATATTTGTTTTTTGTTAAGTTGCCTAATAAATATGCACAGTAATAGTCACCTGCACACACAGATATCCCCCTAAAATAGCTAAAACTAAAAACAAACTAAAAACTACTTCCAAAAATATTCAGCTTTGATATTAATGAGTATTTTGGGTTCAATGAGAACATGGTTGTTGTTCAATAATAAAATTAATCCTCAAAAATACAACTTGCCTAATAATTCTGCACTCCCTGTAAGTTCATATGTTTGTGTGATTTTTGCACATTCAGTGTACTACAATTACGATTTACGCTGTGCATATTTAATTTGATTTATTCCTGTGTAAATTACATACAAATTTTACTTTTTTGTTAACATACGATTTTTGGTGAAGAATTTTGTTACGATTTTTGATGCACCTTAACAATACAATTTTCCCTGCTTATTTTTGTGTGAATAGTTAAAATATTTGTTTTGTATGATGTTTAAACTGCAAATTTAATTTTGCATTTTTCATATGAAAATGTAGTATACGCCCCTTAGCGAGACACCCTGTTTTCAGGGTAAAAAGTGGCTTTAGAACATTCCACCAGGGAAATAGAAGGACTGGTGAGCATTCTTTAATAATCCTGCCCAGAGAGCTTTCAATCATCGAGCCCTGAGTGAGAGAGAAATACCAATGAAGAATTGTATGGATTGTGAGTAAAAGATATTTATTCCTGAGCTGACTTAAAGATAAATTGCTGGGTATAATTTATTCTAGCTTTATTCTATTTTTATTATTTCTTCTAGATGATAAGAATATTATATATATATTGAGAGAGTAGATCCATTTTTATTGCAATAAACATGGTGCCATCTTTGAATACTGGCACTTACTGCAACCCATAAGTTCTTTTGTTAAGTGCCTCTCATGACTTTTCTCAGGGCTTTTAAAGGGATCAAAAGGTCAAAAATTAAATGTGCATATGTGAATTTTAATTTGAAATATAAGCATTTTTTCAATATACTTCTATTAGCAAAAATGCTTCTAGTATAAGCTATTACTGTTTTGCTGCAGCATATGCGCATATCCTGTGAGGGCCAGTGTACCAGTATTTAAAGGGACACTGAACCCAGCATATTTTTTTTTTTTTTGGTGATTCAGATAGAGCATGAAATTTTAAGCAACTTTCTAATTTACTCCTATTATCAAATTTTCTTCATTCTCTTGGTATGTTTATTTGAAAAGCAAGAATGTAAGTTTAGATGCCGGCCCATTTTTGGTGAATAACCTGGGTTGTCCTTGCTGATTGGACAGCACCAATAAACAGCTGTCCATGGTCTGAACCAAAAATTTGCCGGCTCCTTAGCTTAGATGCCTTCTTTTCCAAATAAAGATAGCAAGAGAACGAAGAAAAATTGATAATAGAAGTAAATTAGAAAGTTGCTTAAAATTGCATGCTCTGCCTGAATCATGAAAGAAGAAAATTGGGTTCAGTGTCCCTTTAAAGGGACAGTCAAGTCCAAAATAAACTTTCATGATTCAAATTGTGCACGTAATTTTAAACAACTTTCCAGTTTACTTTTATTACCAATTTTGCTTTGTTCTCTTAGTATTCTTAGTTAAAAACTATAGCTAGGTAGCTAATTTCTTAGACCTTGAAGGCCGCCTCTAATTTGAAAGCATTATGACAGTTTTTCACCACTAGAGGGTGTTAGTTCATGTGTGTCGTATAGATAACATTGAGCTCACGCACGTGAAGTTATCTAGGAGTCAGCCCTGATTGGCTAAAATGCATGTCTGTCAAAAGAACTAAAATAAGGGGGCAGTTTACAGAGGCTTAGATACAGGGTAATCACAGAGGTAAAAAGTGTATAATTATAACTGTGTTGGTTATGCACAACTGGGGAATGGGTAATAAAGGGATTATCTATCTTTTTAAACAACAAAAATTCTGGTGTTGACTGTGCCTTTAATTGAGATACCAGAATTGAATTGTCCACATGCAGGGTACCATGGTTATTATTGTGCAAAAAATGGGTTTGAAAAGTTTGTGATTAAAGGAACATGAAACCCAAAAATGTTATTTCATGATTCGGACAGAGCATACAATTTTAAGCAGCTTTCCAAATACGTAACTCATATTATTATTATTATTATTATTATTATTATTTATAAAGCGCCAACAGATTCCACAGCGCTGCCCATGGGTACAAGGATAACAGTACAATGGAGAAACAATACAATAAAAGACAACATTTTACAGACAAAATAAAGGGTGAGTTGAGGGCCCTATTCCCGTGGGAATTTACAATCTAGATGGGATTATCATATTATCATATGTGCTTCTCTTGTTATCCTTTGTGGAAGGAGCAGCAATGCACTACTGAAAGAAAGCTAAACGCATCAGGCGAGCCAATGACAAGAAACATATATCTTCAGCCACCAATTAACAGCTAGCACTGAGTGTCACATTGCTGCTCCTGCGCCTATCTAGATATGCTTTTTCACAAATGATACCAAGAAAATGAAACAAATTAGGTAATAGAAGTAAATTGGAAAGTTGTTTAAAATTAGGTAATTTAGCTGAAACATACAAGTTTAACTTTGACTTTACAGTTCTTTTGATGGGTTTTCTAATGTATTGGAATGGCTTTGAAATTAAACAGATAGAAAGGCCAAAATTGAAATGTGCATTGTTGGATGTGAAATAGAAGCATTTTCGCAGTATAGGGATCAAAAGGTCAAAAATTAAATGTGCATCTGTGAATTTCAATTTGAAATATAAGCATTTTTTCAATATAGTTTTATTAGCAAAAATGCTTCTAGTAATAGTTATTACTGGTTTTCTGCAGCATTACGCACATATCCTGTGAGGGCCCTGCACCAGTATTCAAACATCACACCTTCTATAAGAGCTAAACATGAAGTGTATAAGGTCTTAACCCCCTATTCCATCTTACGACTTGCTTTAAACCTTATACTTATAAGAAATAAAAAGATCAGACACTCAGTTGGGAGAAAAAACAAAGACCAGTCACGGTCACGTTTATTTAAACATAAACGATTTAACTTGTGCCTGCGATGATATTTAATACCATTGCAGGCACTCAAATAAATTAACTTCCAAAACTTGGCAACAAGTTCGTTAACAATCCGTTGGCGGCATCTCACCCTAAAACCTAACCCCTATCAGCAGCTGGTCAAGGCCCCTTTCGGTGTTTGCAGCGTGACACCCGGCTGTTCACGCCCAATGGCACAAAAAGAGAGCTGTGGAAATAAGAGATTTTCAGCCTGTATTCGTAAGGGAGGGGACCCCCCAAGCCGGCGCCTGGGCGGGCGTAACCCCTCCCCTTTTATTGACCGTCACTCTTCTCCTTCTGTGACCGCTCCCCAGGGCCTTGACCACCCGCTGGCTAGGGCATCTCCACCCAACCCAGTAGAGCACCCCCCATCAGGCGAATCGTACAACCCTCCTGATGTGGGTGGGTGGCTATATTAACAACCCGGGCTTACAAAAGGCTAGCTCAATTAAACCTACCCCTGCCGCGTTCACTCACCCTCATGCTTCCGCATCGCTGCCGCCACTCTCTTCTTCATCCCAAGGGGCCGGGTGGGCGGGGAAAAACTTTCTCCTCGAAGTCTGGAACAGAAAGAGGCCGGATACACTGCTGCAGGACCCTATAAAGGTAAGCACAAAACACCGCCTCCTCGCCTGCAACATTGTAACAAAAACACCCTAGCGTCTCCAGACTTCAAATTGGTAATCCCTTAATGTTGTTACTGGCCCACTAGAGGGCCCTCCACTCTCATAAGGTCTTAACCCCCTATTCCATATTACGACTTGCTTTAAACCTTATACTTATAAGAAATAAACAGATCAGACACTCAGTTGGGAGAAAAAACAAAGACCAGTCACGGTCACGTTTATTTAAACATAAACGATTTAACTTGTGCCTGCGATGATATTTAATACCATTGCAGGCACTCAAATAAATTAACTTCCAAAACTTGGCAACAAGTTCGTTAACAATCCGTTGGCGGCATCTCACCCTAAAACCTAACCCCTATCAGCAGCTGGTCAAGGCCCCTTTCGGTGTTTGCAGCGTGACACCCGGCTGTTCACGCCCAATGGCACAAAAAGAGAGCTGTGGAAATAAGAGATTTTCAGCCTGTATTCGTAAGGGAGGGGACCCCCCAAGCCGGCGCCTGGGCGGGCGTAACCCCTCCCCTTTTATTGACCGTCACTCTTCTCCTTCTGTGACCGCTCCCCAGGGCCTTGACCACCCGCTGGCTAGGGCATCTCCACCCAACCCAGTAGAGCACCCCCCATCAGGCGAATCGTACAACCCTCCTGATGTGGGTGGGTGGCTATATTAACAACCCGGGCTTACAAAAGGCTAGCTCAATTAAACCTACCCCTGCCGCGTTCACTCACCCTCATGCTTCCGCATCGCTGCCGCCACTCTCTTCTTCATCCCAAGGGGCCGGGTGGGCGGGGAAAAACTTTCTCCTCGAAGTCTGGAACAGAAAGAGGCCGGATACACTGCTGCAGGACCCTATAAAGGTAAGCACAAAACACCGCCTCCTCGCCTGCAACATTGTAACAAAAACACCCTAGCGTCTCCAGACTTCAAATTGGTAATCCCTTAATGTTGTTACTGGCCCACTAGAGGGCCCTCCACTCTCATAAGGTCTTAACCCCCTATTCCATATTACGACTTGCTTTAAACCTTATACTTATAAGAAATAAACAGACCAGACACTCAGTTGGGAGAAAAAACAAAGACCAGTCACGGTCACGTTTATTTAAACATAAACGATTTAACTTGTGCCTGCGATGATATTTAATACCATTGCAGGCACTCAAATAAATTAACTTCCAAAACTTGGCAACAAGTTCGTTAACAATCCGTTGGCGGCATCTCACCCTAAAACCTAACCCCTATCAGCAGCTGGTCAAGGCCCCTTTCGGTGTTTGCAGCGTGACACCCGGCTGTTCACGCCCAATGGCACAAAAAGAGAGCTGTGGAAATAAGAGATTTTCAGCCTGTATTCGTAAGGGAGGGGACCCCCCAAGCCGGCGCCTGGGCGGGCGTAACCCCTCCCCTTTTATTGACCGTCACTCTTCTCCTTCTGTGCCCGCTCCCCAGGGCCTTGACCACCCGCCACAAGAGCCAGGTGTACTCTTGCCGCCAAACTAATAAGCCAACAGGCAACTATATACACACTATACCAAATTACAACTTTTTTTTTTTTTTTTTTTTTAAATATAACTAACAATAAAGCGCTCCTGATGTCTTTTAAGAAGATATCCAGACCAACATCCGTCAGGTGGACACCATCAGGGCGAAACAGATCCTTCCTGTCGGCCGTTAAGAGCTCGTGTCTGACCACAAAGCCCCCTAAGGCCGTGACCGTCCTTCCCATCTCCCGGTTAACCTTCTTTCGTACATTGTACGCGGCCTTCTGGGTCACAATATACCGCCAATGTAGTCGTGCGACCACATTGGACCATCCCAACTTAACATTTTTAAGCCATGTGTGTACCCACTTCAAGTCTGCCATCATGCGTTTTATCAAATCCAATGCTGGGAGAGACCCCAAGTCATTCCCCCCGAGGTGCAGCACTATCACATTAGGCTGCCCCCACCTCTTGTGCGCTTCCTGCAATAAGGCCGGCAAGTCAGCCCACTTGAGGCCCCTGCGCCCTAACCATCGGAAGTTCGCCCTGGATGTTGCGAATCCAAGTTGCTGCCCTTCCGCTGAACGCAGCGCCCTGATGGACGCCCAATGGATGTAGGAATGTCCGACAATCCATACCCGAACTGGAGGGGGATTGCCACCTCTTACACCTGGCAAAACAGATCAAAACCACATTACCCGTCATGCCCCTTTCAAGCAATCCCTACAGACCTCCACCCCCCACTCGTAATGCCCTGGAACCCGACCCTAATGGATGTGAGCCCCCCCTTACTACGTGGGTCTAATGTATCTTTTGTATTGGGTTGACTTCCATCTGCCCAACCGTTTAATTTCTGCAGCTGGTGTCCCAGCCGCTGCCGCGCTGTTAGCTGCCCCAATCCGGAAAGAGTGTGGGGCAATCTTTTTGGGATCCAGCCCCGCCAGCTCTGCCGTTTTCGCGAGTACCCTGCGAAACTGAAAAAGCGACAAGGCGCTGCCATCCTTGTGCACTAAAAACTGTTTGCTACTCTGAGGTCTTACCCTTTGAAATTCTTCAACACATCGCACCGGGCAGCATTCCTCAAATGCGTGCCTCTGCAGCGGGAGCCATGCCCCCTTACCTTCCTGGTCTGTTTTGGACCGAGGAACAAACAGGAGAAGCCCCTCTCCCGAGCAACGCACGTGCTCTGCCAGGATGCCTCCTGTCCCTTTAAGTTTGGAGGAGGACACCAACTCCCCCACTCGTAATGCCCCCGCAAAAGCCAGCGCGAATGCTGCACTAAACAGGAGTTTTTCATAGTCCGATGTACAGGCCGATTGCAATTGCCTGGCCAGGTCTCGTAACCGACCCGATGTTATGGGCTCCCTCCGATCCTTAGGTCGGGGGGAAACCCTACCCCAACCTTTCAGCACTTGACGAACAAGAAATGACCCTGAATGGTCAGCATAGCCCAATGCCTTATTAAAAAATGCTAATGCTGCTAGTTTGCTTGCTGCACCCATTTTACTAGCCCCTCCTATCCTTAACTGAGCCAACCATTCCAGTACCTGTACCCTGGACGCGTCTTCCACCTGCACTCCCATCTGTTGGCAGAAGGCCACCCATTTATTCCAGTGATTGACGTATGTAGACCAAGTCTTTGGCGCCAACGATGCTCTGATTAGGGGGAGGATCCCCTCCCAGCCTGGAACAGCTGCCAAAGAAAAGACGGGCATATTAGACCCTCCTTCGCGGCCCTGGGCGCTGCCTTCCTAAACTGCTCCCAGTTGAATCGAGAGAGTGCATCAGCGATAACGTTATGCACCCCCGGGACGTGTTCGGCCGTGAACGTGATGTTGAGCTCCAAGCAGCGCAACACCAGATGTCTCAAGTAGCAAACTACCCCCAGCGAAGCGGCAGACAATCTGTTAATGGTGTACACCACGCTCAGATTGTCTGACCAGAATACCACTGACCTATTAGCCAGTGTCCTTCCCCAAATTTCCACCGCAGCCACGATGGGGAAGAGCTCCAGCAAAGTCAAGTTCTTGACCCAGCCAGCCTCAACCCATTCGCGGGGCCATGGCCCCGCACTCCATTCACCGTCCAGGTATGCGCCATACCCAAAACTGCCGGCTGCATCAGTGAACAGATGCAACACTTGATTAGACACCGTCGGGTGCCTCCATAGGCAAATCCCGTTGAAGTGTGACAAAAATGTGTCCCACACCCTCAGATCCTCTCGGACCTCCGGCGTGATCCTGATCCATTTGCCACTTCCCATTGGTCCCTTCAGTTGCCCTTCCAGGCGCCTGTTAAAGACTCTTCCCATTGGAATCGCCCTGCCAGCAAAATTCAGCAGACCCAATAGGGATTGCACATCCCTTCTGGCCACTCTCTCCTGCCCCCGTACTAGCCGCACCATGTGCCGCATACGCACCACTTTATCGTCTGGCAGTCTACATAGAGCCTTGACCATGTCAATCTCTATCCCTAGGAACGTAAGGCACGTGCAAGGGCCCTCCGTCTTGTCAGCGGCCAGGGGAACACCGAACCTATCTGTGATCTCCCTCATTACCGACATGAGCCGCGCACACTCTGTGCTTCGCGCTCTCCCTACCAACAGAAAATCATCCAGGTAGTGGGCCACAGACCCACCCCCCGACGCCACCGTCACCACCCAATGAAGGAATGTGCTGAAACACTCAAACAACGAGCATGACAACGAGCACCCCATCGGCAGGCACCTGTCCACATAGAATGCCCCCTCGAACTTCATCCCCATAAGCCAAAAGGCAGAGGGGTGCAGTGGCAATAATCTGAAAGCTGACTCAATGTCTAGCTTTGCCATCAGAGCCCCTGGGCCCTTCACTCGTACCAACGTCAGCGCCTCATCAAACGATTGATAGTGCACCGTACTTAGGTCCGGATCAATTGCGTCGTTTACCGACGCGCCCTTAGGGAAGGACAGGTGATGAATCAACCTGAACTTTCCTACCTCTTTTTTAGGTACAACCCCCAGGGGGGAGACCACTAGGTCGGCTATGGGCATAACTGCAAATGGGCCGGACACCCGGCCCATCGCAACCTCCTTAGCCAGTTTGTCCCTCACTACCTGTGGGAACTCATAGGCCGTCTTCAGGTTCCTATGAACCCCCGACCCCACAACCAGGCCCCGCACTGGTATCTGGAAGCCCACACCCAGCCCGTCCCGGAGCAGCACCGCTGACTCCTGGTCCGGGTAATCGGCCAGCCATGGCATCATGGCTGCCAGATTAAGCGGTGTTGGGGCCCTTAACTCCAGTTCCCGGCTTAATGGCCGGTCTGGCCTGTCCCTGCTCTTTTCTTTTTCCGCATTCCACGCCTGGGTGGGGCCCCCCGCAGTGCTTGCATATGTGCTGAAAGGAACAGCTGTCCTGGAATTTCCAGCACTCTCTACCCTTTCTACCTTGCTTCTGCCCAACCCGCCCCTGCGCCTGACGCACAGGGGAGGGAAGGGGGGATGGCCCCTCCAAGCCCAATTTGGACCACAGATGCATATCCTGTGTCCCAAAATGAAGCAGATGGTTGCCAACCATCTTTCTCCTGAAGGCCATGTCGTACTCCCACCATGCGCCCTCCTTAAACCTGACATGGATGTCTTCAATCGTGTCCTGGTATTTGAACAAGTTGTGCCCCTGTAAGGGCCACCTATCCACATAGCAGGACGCCAGGACCCTGAAGCATTTCAACCATTCTTCATAGGTTTCTGGCCTACGCACCTGTTTCGGACCGGATCCATCCAGGGCCCGCTCTTTGGCCCTGAATGCATCCAGTGAGAGCTCAAAAATATTGACGTAACGTCCCTCCTGAATTTTTTTAATAACTTTAGCCTTGAGATGGCCGTAAAGAGAGTGCACCAGGCAGGGATACGTGTCTCCCTGTGCCGCCACTTTGCGCGGGATTGGTGACTCCAAGGGCATATTCGGGCCCGTCCCTGACGGCCCCGCTATCCCCTCTGCCCGCCCTGCACCTACAGACCTCCCCTTTGCCTGATTCGCTGCCATCTTTTTGATCCATCTAAACATCCTACGCTGCCCTTTTCCCACTAGCCCTAGGTCCTTCCCACTCTCAGAACCTGACCCGCTAGAAGAAGTGTCAGTGTCAGCGTGTGTAGTGTTTAGAACAAAGGACTCACCCACTGCAGGTCTGTCGGCGTCCGCCGCTGCCATCTGGACTGGGTCAGCCTCCTTCTGCTGTTCCCTGCTGGGCCCCGCCACCACCAGCGCACTGGATGATCCAGCTGGTGTCCTCATCTCTGCTGCTGATGTGACCTGGGGAGACAAAGCAACTTGGGGAGACATCTGGTTCACTGGAGGGTCCCCGACTGAGGCCCCCATCCTAGACCCAGTCTGCACCACCCTTGTATTCATGCCCAGTGCGTTTGCCACTGCCCTAGAAATAATTGCCTCTTGAACAGGAGCCCCCTGGGCGTTGTCACAGAACCCAGGACGGGCCATCCTACCTGTGTCACTCATAGCTGCTTGCACAGCCCTTCTTATCATTTCCTCCATACACACTCCCTGGTTGTCATGCATTCCATCCCTGTTTACCAAGCCCTGTGTGATCGTATGAGCCTCACCCGCAGCACCATGCATACTTCCCACAAATTGCCTTGTGTTCTCAGCCCGTGTCATCCCCACATGCTCTCCAGCTAAGCTCCCCCGCTGCTGTATTCCTGCATTCACAGCTTGCATGCCATTCCGGATTTCCCCATGTGCCCTCAGCTCCCTTTGCGCAAGAGCGCTGGTTCCGGGCCTACTCGCCCTATCATTTGCCTCAGCCCTTTCCACATGCACTCCTCCTGTCCCCTGCGCCTGCGCGCTTGTCCCGTGCCTAACCGCCCCCTGCATCACTTCACCCCTCGCAACATGCGTACCAGCCTGTCTCTGCGCATGCGCACTTGTTCCGGGCCTTACCGCTCCATCCTCCGCTAGCGCCGCACCCGACAACCCAGGTAAGCGCCCTGCGGCCCCCTGGACCCTCCCTGTGGCCGCCGGAGCCCCCCCCCGCGAACCGGAGCCTCCCCAAGTTACCTGGGCTGCTCCGGTCGCGCGGTCCTCTTTCTGCTCCATCATCCCTCCCTCCAAGATGGCGGCCGCGATCCTCACTGGAAGCACGTGAGGAGGAACTCTCGCAAGAGCCGCCATCTGTGGAGGGAGGGCCTGCTGCGCACTCTGCAATCGGACCACGGTCCTCCATGCTCCCTCCGGCCGCCACCGCAGCCATACCAGCCCGGCCCTGTGCAGATGGCCCCACAACCGTGGCCAGGGATTGGGCCAGGGCCAGCACCGCTGCCATGGCAGCCGGCGGGAGAACGGGCAGTACTGCAGGCGCTAGGCCTAGCGCCCCCTCTAAGGCCCTTGGCTCCCCAGGCCCATAATTGAGGGCATGACCTGCCCCTGACGTTAGGCCCCCCTCCTTCTCAGGCCCCACTGTTGATACCGGGCCCTCAGCATGCCCCTCCAAGCCCCCCTGCTCCCCCCTGGCAACCTGCCTCCCCCTGGGAGATAAACAAACACGGGGTAACACAGGGGAAGGTGTACTACAACTCACATCAGGGCCCATGGGTAAATGATGCCCCACACTAGTTTGGGCCTTACTACCAGTGCTAGGCCCACCTCCCCCACCTCTCTTAGGCCCTTTCCCTTTATTGAAACTCCTGCTAGGGGTGGTTTTTTGGGGTGTGGGGGGTACCGCATCATCTGACATGTCCTCCTCCCTCTGCATTGCAGGTCCCTTCTTCCTTGCTGCGACCTCCACAACCTCCCTAAAGCGCTTGGGAGGCACCGACTTCCTTCTAGATTTCTCCATCATTCAAGCCCTGAACAAAGAAAAACTTTCTCCTCGAAGTCTGGAACAGAAAGAGGCCGGATACACTGCTGCAGGACCCTATAAAGGTAAGCACAAAACACCGCCGCCTCGCCTGCAACATTGTAACAAAAACACCCTAGCATCTCCAGACTTCAAGTTGGTAATCCCTTAACGTTGTTACTGGCCCACTAGAGGGCCCTCCACTCTCATTGTTTCTGTAGAAGTAATTTGTGTCAGAAAAGCCACTGTTGACTCTGAGAAGGTGAGGTGTTTAAAGTGATGGTACATTCACTTCCATAACTTCACATAGTATGAAAACTCTTCTCCTAACTAGCATATTGATATGCTTATTTTGTTCCAATGTCAAATCTATTTTTAATACTGAGTGTTTTTGTCAGGATCCGTTACCTGATTCAATGCAGCCTCTCTGAATAATTTTCCCTTAGGCTTCTTTGACTGGCAGCTCTTTCAGCCAATCAGAGCCTCACCATGCGCCCCATGTAAGTTAATAACAGCACGCTCCCGTGCTTGGAACTCAGCTCTTTTTAAAAAGTTTGAGAATAGGGCTTTTTTAAAGGAGGGGTTTGGGGGTATTAGAATAGGATTTTTTTTTTTTGGTAATTACTTTTTTATTTTTAGTAATGTTAGGTTTTTATTTCATTTTACAGGTAATTTTTTTAAGGTAGTTAGGATTTTTTTTGTAAGTTTAGGGGTATTTTAATTTGGGTTAAGTTAGGGGGTGTTAGGTTAGGGGGTTTAGATGTTAGTTTATTACTTTGCGTTATGGGGGGACTGCGGTTTAGGGGTTAATAGTTCTATTTAGTGTTTGCGATGTGGGAGGATGGAGGTTTAGGGGTTAAAAGTTTATTTAGATAGTTTGCTATGTGGGGGGATGTGGGTTTAGGGTTTAATAGTTTATTTATGAGTGTAACTGTACTTTGTAAAGTATTTTTGAAGTGTTTTCTGCAACTTTTTAGTTTCGGAAAACATTTAACCACAGCTCTGAGATTGCGGTAAGCAAGGAAGTGTAAAAGGTGAATGCGCTAGCACAATCACAATTTTGCTTAACTTGTAATATCAGTGCATTGAAAATGGCTTACGAAAAGGCGATTGCGCTAGCACAAATGTTGGATCCTCACTTGTAATCTAGCCCAGAGTGTTTACAAATAAAATTGTGCAAACAATTGACATTAGTGTCCTTTTTTCCCCTTTATTTCTCCCTTTCTGATCTATGGAGTATAAGCCCAAAGTACAGTCAGTTTGGGTAAAACAAACTCCATCAGGACTGGATAGCCTTTGGTGTATATATAATTGTTCATTGGTAAGGATGTAATTTCCATTCCATATTGAGTCTCCCCCTCTGAAGTTTCACCCCAGTAGGAGAGAAAGCTCAACTTAAGGCATTCAGAACAGGAGTTACTTATCAATAACTTTTATGTAACAGCAAAGAGAGGAAAAATGTATAGGCAGCACTATATTCAATGAAAGAGAGAAAAAACAGAATCTAAGTAGGGCTTCCATAGAGTGCTCATATAAGAATTACTCAAGTGTTGGATTCTTGCTTTTGTTTGTTCATTTACTGTACGGGTGTAATGGGCTCTAAAACAGCCTTTACAGAAGGGTGTCACATGCTTTTACATGTACATAGAAATTTGCACCTAATCTTAGCACGAAAATGGAACAAGCAATCCATATTTTGGAAGATGAATCTCCTCTTTAAATTTAAAGGTCAACCTCCAAGTTAGCTATTAGATAGGCTGACCATATTGCCGCTTTAAAATGGGACACATATGAAAAATAAATATGTCAGGGCTGTTTTCAGGGCTCTTTAAAGAAATGTTTTGTATAAGAACCCTCACATATGTATTTTTCATATGTGTTCCTTCTTAAAGCGGCAATATGGTCAGCCTACTATTAGAGCATTGTCACAGATAGTACAGTCACCTGATATAATCACATGTATGTTAGACACTGGGGTTAGATATCCCCTGTATTGTCCCCTAGGATATCTAGCAATGTCTGAGAGACATATTTTAAAACAAGAACTTGCCACTTTTAAATTATTAGTCCTATGTGTTGTTAGTTTACAGGTAGGTCTTATACCAAATACAAACCTCACAGCATTAGTCTAATTTTGAGGGGATGCACAAGTTTAACGTAGCTTCATTCCCCTCAAACAACAGGAATATCATAAGACTCATCATTTGTAAGGGAGGATCCCACCATTTAAATAAGTGGTTTTATGTCATAGGTGTCATCTAATTTCAGTCACCTGGCACCAGATACTAGACACATGTAAAAAAATCTTTCTATTACAAAACAGAAAGCATATCCATCGCAATTAGGAAGAACTGGTTTCATTTCATATTACAGTAATGGATAAATAAATAACATATTATTATAAGATATCTTGTTGTATCTGTTGTATCTTGTTGATTTATCATGGCCCAAATGGGGCCAAATACCCCTGTTTCCACATGAGCCTTTAGGCTCACCAGAAACAGGTGTTAAAAAGCATCGGTCTTAAGACCGCTGCTCCTTCAATCATACGCCTTCTCTGAGGCGGCGGACTGCAATCCTCCTGATTGTGTACGATTGGGTTGACTGACACCCCCTGCTAGCGGCTGATTGACTGTGAATCTGCAGGGGGCAGTGTAGTAGCCTATATATATTGTATGTTAACAGAAGTGTAAATAAAGTTTATTTTATGTTGTTACTTCCTCCTGTTTGATTTTTCCTCCATCTATACTATAATCTCGTTTGTAATGCGTCCGTCGCCTTCGCCAGTTGAGCATGCATCCTCAAAGGAATGTTGGCAGCGCTAGGCAGTCAAAAGTATGTTGGCTGCGTGCGCAGCCATAAGAATTCACCTGGATGCAGCGAAGCAGGTGGATTCTTTCACCACCCTGACATTTTCAGAATCCACTGGGATGCAGCGTAGGCAAACGGAGTATTACCAAAAAAAAAACTAACCACCCGCAATAAGTGTTAAAAACAAAAAACTAACCGCCCGCAATAAGTATTAAAAAAAAAACTAACCGCCCGCAATAAGTATTAAAAAAAAAACTAACCGCCCGCAATAAGTATTAAAGAAAAAACTAACCGATCGCAATAAGCATTAAGAAAAAAACAACAACGAACTACCTAATAAAATTATTAACCCCTAAATCCGCCAACCCCAGCATTGCAAACTACCTAATACATCTATTAACCCCTAAGCCGCCATTAACCAATATCGCTAATTAACCTAATAAATCTATTAACCCCTAAACCACCGTTAATCCACATCGCAATTAACATAATAAATCTATTAATCCCTAAACCGCAAAACCCCACAATGCAACTAACTCATCACTAAGCCCCATAACCTAACACCCCCTAAATTAACCCCCTTACATAAATTAAAATAATCCTAAATTACAATTAAAATAAAAAAACCTAACATTACTTTAAAAATAAAGAAAACTAAGTTTAAACTAATCTAAAATTACAGAAAATAAAAAAAGTCTAACATGACAGAAAATAAAAAAAGTCTAACATTACACAAAATAATAAACCAAATTATCCAAAATAAAAAAATTAAACCTAATCCCTATAAAAATAAAAATCCCCAAAATAAAAACACCCCCTAATCTAAGAATAAGCTACCAATAGCCCGTAAAAGGGCATTGCCCTAAAGAAATCCGTTTTTTTACATTAAAAATAAGCCAAGTCCCCCTAACAGTAAAACCCCCCACCCACCAAACCCCCCAAAAAACACTAAAAAATCCTAAACTACCCATTGCCCCTAAAGGGGCATTTGTATGGGCATTGCCCTTAAAACAGCATTCAGCTCTTTTACTGTCTTAAAAATAAAAAAAACCCTAACACTAAGCTCCAAATAGGTACTCACGGTTAATGAAGTCCGGCAGAGGAGGTCTTCTTCCAGGCGGGTCTATCATCTTCTATCTTCATTCCCAGATGCGGCGATCCTCGGCAGTGGTCCTCGGCGGTGTGGAGGCTCCTCTTCATGCAATCGTCTGCCGCACACTGAAGATTGCATGCAAGGTACCCCATATTTATTGGGGTATCTTTCATTCCTATTGGCTGATATTTTAAAATCAGCCAATAGGATGAGAGCTAATGAAATCTTATTGGCTGATTTAAACAGCCAGTAGGATTTCAGTAGCTCTAATCCTATTGGCTGATTTTAAAATTTCAGACAATAGGAATGCAAGGTACCCCAAATTGATTGTGGTACCTTGCATTCAATCTTCAGTCTATGATGGATATCAGATGAAGTGGAGTCTCCATGCTGCTGAGGAACGCCTCTGCCGCAGCCAATGACTGCCGCCGCAGATGACCGCCGCCGAGGAACGTTGCCGTTGAGGACTGCCGCTGAGGATACAGGCATCGGGAACACAGCTCCACACCTCCGCTCCGCGCCGCGCTGCGCCGCCTTCACTATGGCTGGAGATAGAAGATAATGCATCCGTCTGGAAGAAGAGCTCCGCCGGACTTTAGGAACCGTGAGTACCTATTTGGGGATTAGGTTTAGGCTTTTTTATTTTAATTTTTGGGGTGTTTTTTTTTAGATTAGGGTTTTTTGGGCTAGAAAAAGAGCTGATTACCCTTTTAAGGGCATTAAAACAGCTGGATGTCCTTTTAAGGGCAATGCCCATACAAATGCCCCTTTAAGGGCAATGGGTAGTTTTAGTTTGTTTTAGTGTTATTTTTTTATTTTGGGGGGTTTGGTGGGTGGGGGGGTTACTGTTAGGGGGGATTTAGTATTTTTTAGAGGTAAAAAAGCTGTTTAACTTAGGGCAATGCCCTACA
This sequence comes from Bombina bombina, assembly GCF_027579735.1. NCBI lineage: Eukaryota > Metazoa > Chordata > Amphibia > Anura > Bombinatoridae > Bombina > Bombina bombina. The sequence continues at coordinate 1,001,276,932 of NC_069503.1, forward strand.
AAAGGCCCTTTTAAGGGCTATTGGTAGTTTAGTATCAGATTAGGGGGTGTTTTTTATTTTGGCAGGGATTTTTTATTTTTATAGGGGTATTAGTTTAGGTTTACATTTTTTATTTTGGATACCTTTGTCTATTTTTTTCTGTAATTTTAGTTTGTTTTTTTTGTAACTTTATCTTGGGGGGGATTTAGTTTTTAAACATAGACTGCTTTGGGCAGGCTTATCGCCAAGTCTTTATATAAAATTATTTTATATATCTGTTTATCGTACCCTAATAGCAACAGAATGGCAACAGATCTTATCTAGTTAGAATAATTTAAAAAGACAGTTCTACATATAAGAAACCCTTTATTATTAAATTATGGTGAACAAATGTCCAGTTTTTAACAAGATTCTCACGTTTTTTTTAACACAGTGTCCCTTTGTCCCCAGGACGTTTTGAAAGTATGTCAAAATATCTTTTTTTATCATGACTGTTTACTTATTTCATTTTTTTAAGAACTGTATTACAGCGTACTTAGGTTATACAAAATTATACAACGTAAATACGATTATAATCTGAACATTGTGCATAAAAGATCAAATCTAGCATCACTATAATACTTATTTCATTTTTTAAATTCAATATGTGCAACGCTAATGTTGGTATTATTTAGATGTCAATTGCAACACAATGGCATTCAATATCTGCAGCTGTTAGCAGCCAGGGTACTATAATACTCAGCATACTATGATAAATGACATATGTAAAAGGAAGCAGGAGAAGTCTGCTCGCCATCTTTTGGTGCTGTCTTATGGGGAGGGGGGCATGTAGATTGTGCATAAAGAGTGAGTTGAGCAGCAGAGACAGAGCTGATATGCCGAGATCGAGCAATTGAGCAGCAGAGAAATTACTCATTGAGTTTAATTAATAACTACTAATCAACTTAACTGTAAAGTGATATCTGTTGTCAATATATTTACATTACCAAGTGTGTTAGAGTGTGTAAGAGGCAGTGGAGGCTCCCCCAGTCAAAAGAAGAAAAAAAAAAGTCTGAAGAAAATATAATTTTTCCAATAGCCCCCCTATTGGAAAAATTATATTTAATTTATACCCCAAAAAAGTGAAAGTAAAACCTTTTTTTTGTTGTAAAATTTTTTTTTTAATTTTTCTACAGTTTTTTCTTTATTTAACCGCACGTGCGGTAGAGCCTACATGCCTGTGTCATTAGCTGCCTGTATTGCTTTTCATGCAGACACTGAGACGCCACTCCCACCCTCCAACCCATTCCTATACTGGCTTAATCTCACAGTTCAGCCTGTGCGAGTGAGCCAGTGAGGTGGTGCTAAGCTGGTCTGAATACGTCATCACTGAAGTCACGTGATGACACTTGACTAGGATCCTCCCCCTCAACGGCGCAAAAAATAATCAGTGCGTAGAAGTCGTTGAGCAGAGAGGAGCTTGTTTATTTTGCGCAGTTCTACAAGTTACTTTAGTGACCAAGTTGGTGGCGGCGGCAGAAGAACTTAGTTACTTAAAAGAAGAGAGTAGAGTAGGGAGGACTCGGGAGTGGAGTGTACTGAGTGAACTCTGAAGACTATTTTTTTGTTTTTTTTTGGTTAACCTGTGCTGTTGGCCTGTAACACATATTACTTAAAGTTTAGTGACCAAGTTGGTGGTGGCGTTGTGGTACTAGAAGAACTTTGTTACTTAGAAGAACAGAGTCAGTAGAGTAGGGACTGAGGACTCAGAAGAACTCTGAAGAAAATTATTTTATTTGGTTAACGGTTACCTGTGTGCTGTTAGTCTGTTACACACAGTACTTAATACTTACTTTACCAGCATTATCATCACCAGCATAATAATTTTAGGCAGAGAGACTGAGGAGGGAGTGACTCCTCACTGAAGAATATTGTAATATATTTTATTAACTAAACTTTTACAGGCAGCATCTTAATTTTAGACAGAGAGTGACTATTTGATTGCAGAGAGTCTCTGAGTTCTTAAAACAATTTAAAAGTTATTTAAAAACAAAAAAGAAGCAGTTAACTGCTGCAGATAGGCAGTAAACCTGCATATTTTCACTTTTTATGTTATCCCCACTGACTCCTATATTTAACTTTATATTCTTATTATTTACTTTACCCCTGAGGCCCTGACAGCTATATTTAACTGCTGCAGTGCAGGGTAGCTGCTGAGAGGAGCTAATTTATTTAGCTGGTTAACAACACAGACAGTTATTTTAAAAGTTATATATTTTATAACAGTAAAACTACTTACCTACAAGTTATATATTTTATAACAGCAAAACTACTCACCTACAAGTTATATATTTTATAACAGCAAAACTACCTACCTACAAGATATATATTTTATAACAGCAAAACTACATACCTACAAGTTATATATTTTATAACAGCAAAACCACTTACCTACAAGTTATATATTTTATAACAGCAAAACTACTTTCCTAAAAGTTATACGGTATATTTTATAACAGCAAAACTACTTTCCTAAAAGTTATATATTTTATAACAGCAAAACTATTTACCTACAAGTTATATATTTTATAACAGCAAAACCACTTACCTACAAGTTATATATTTTATAACAGCAAAACTACTTACCTACAAGTTATATATTTTATAACAGCAAAACTACTTGCCTAAAAGTTATATATTTTATAACAGCAAAACTACTTAGCTACAAATTATATATTTTATAACAGCAAAACTACTTGCCTAAAAGTTATATATTTCTTTCATGTAATTAGCAAGAGTCCATGAGCTAGTGACGTATGGGATATACATTCCTACCAGGAGGGGCAAAGTTTCCCAAACCTCAAAATGCCTATAAATACACCCCTCACCACATCCACAAATCAGTTTTGCAAACTTTGCCTCCTATGGAGGTCAGTGGCGGCTGGTGACTTTTGAAGATGGGGGAGCACTAGCCCCGCCCCTCAGATGGCTCCGCCCATTTTATTGTATGTGTGTGTGTATGTATGTATATATATATATATATATATATATATATATATACACACACACATACACACACACTCTGCCAGTTACCTTAACACATCCTTGTACAAGGTGAGGGCAGTGTGTTATGTGTATTACTATATATTAGTAGACTATTACTAATAGTAATATATACTATATAATAAAAGCAGCTACAAGCCTACACAACTCATTTGACTATCATCAATCAATTATAATAACATTTTCTTTTATGTAAATTATCATTTACCAATTACAATTACCATTATTATTTTATTAATAAAATATAACATAACTAATTCATTACTTTAAAAAATAAAATGCAGGAAAATTTGGCGCCATAATTCTCAGTAGTCCTGCTTTCACTCACACACTACTAGTATGATTTCTTGAATTTAATATGTCTACTCTGGGGCTGGGCAGGGCACTGGCTGCTCACAGGGGGTAGATATGTACATTGTTCATGTTCACCTAATAACACAGTCTGACCCTAGTCTACACTAGTACAGCCTAATGTGTGGGGCTATTCCACAATATCTTATTCACAGTCAATTTCACACCAAAATTTTCAATACGCACTGCGCAGTTGAGACCTAAATTGGAAGACTATCTTCAGAATTGAGCAGACTGTGAGCAGACTGAATCTTCGAAATAAATCTTTCCCCTATGCACCGGACCGGCCAGGGAGGCATGAAGTCAGACTGCAGCCAGCAATGTATATCCTCCATTCCTCCCGCAGTACACGCCTCTGCTTTGGATTAAGTTTGTGTGGTGTTGTGTGTGTCTAAGTTACAGAGTTAGCAAGATGTAGAAACGTATTTGTCTTGGGCTGCAGACACTCATTTTATTATAACTTAAAGTAATAATAAAATTAGTGTCTGCAGCCCAAGACAAATACGTTTCTAGTACATCTTGCTAACTCTGTAACTTAGACACACACAACACCACACAAACTTCATCGAAAGCAGAGGCGTGTACTGCGGGAGGAATGGAGGATATTATACATTGATGGCTGCGAGTGCAGTCTGACTTCAATACCTCCCTGGTCCGGTGCATAGGGGAAAGATTTATTTTGAAGATTCAGTAACAGTCTGCTCAATTCTGAAGATAGACTTCCAATTTAGATGCTGGTTTATCCTGGGAGTCCCGTGCGGTCAAACCAGACTCCAGATCTCAACTGCGCAGTGCGTATTGAAATTTTTTGTGTGGTGGCCTGGTGTCGTATGTGTCTAAGTTACAGAGTTAGCAAGATGTAGAAATGTATTTGCCTTGGGCTGCAGACACTCATTTTATTATTACTTTAAGTAATAATAAAATGAGTGTCTGCAGCCCAAGACAAATACGTTTCAACATCTTGCTAACTCTGTAACTCTTAGACACACACAAACTTAAGCAGAGGTACACTGGGGCCCTGGGGGAGCAATGGATATGTGCAGTCAGTGCCAGCTAGCCCACGGCAGGGCTAAAAGTAGGGGGAAAAGATAGACTGTTACACTAGTACTACTTACAATTTAGATGCTCGTTTCTCCCGGGAGTCCCGGCCAAACCAGACTCCAGATATCAGGCTAATCCAACTGCGCAGTGAAAATTTTTGGCGCGACTGAGTGCTCCAGGGCTACAACGCCTCCTGGTGCGCGGTGCTAATAAAGAAGTGCGCAGTGTCACTCAAATCAATGCGCGGCCTCCCTGCCGCGCTCATTAGAGGGAACATTGCCCCCTAGTGAAGGCGCCACTGCCTCCACACACACAGTTCTTAGTGTGCGAGTGTCACATGACAGCTGGCTCTCGCACACTAAGAGCTGTGCGGTTAGGAGACCTATGGGCTGGCCTGTAGGTGGCGCTGCTGTCAATGCAGTTGTCAAAGTGGATAGTGATTTTGCCTATACTTCTATCTACCGCACTGCTCATCATGTGCGATAGATAGAAGTATTAGGCAAATGCCCATTCCACTTTCAGCCTAAATAAGGCAATTTTAATATTTTTACTTAAAACTGCAGTGCCTGGAGTATTTTTTAATTTAATCAGCAAAAAAGGTCAGCAAAAAAGGTTTAAAAAAGTAATTATTTTTTTTCTTTCTCACTTTTTTTTTTTCTTTTTTTTTTTTTTGTTCATCAGGGGTCAGGGGGCATCAGGGGTCCAGGGGGCTCACGTGCTCAAGTGCTCCTATAGAGGAGCCTCCACTGATGGAGGTGGTGAAGTAAGTTTGTGCTAGATTCTACGTTGATATGCGCTCCGCAGCAGGTTGGAGCCCGGTTTTCCTCTCAGTGTGCAGTGAATGTCAGAGGGATGTGAGGAGAGTATTGCCTATTTGAATTCAATGATCTCCTTCTACGGGGTCTATTTCATAGGTTCTCTGTTATCGGTCGTAGAGATTCATCTCTTACCTCCCTTTTCAGATCGACGATATACTCTTATATATACCATTACCTCTACTGAATTTCGTTTCAGTACTGGTTTGGCTTTCTACTACATGTAGATGAGTGTCCTGGGGTAAGTAAGTCTTATTTTCTGTGACACTCTAAGCTATGGTTGGGCATATATGTATATGTATTCAAACATTTATTTGTCTTGACTCAGGATGTTCAACGTTCCTTATTTCAGACAGTCAGTTTCATATTTGGGATAATGCATATGAATCAATCAATTTTTCCTTACCTTAAAATTTGACTTTTTCCCTGTGGGCTGTTAGGCTCGCGGGGGCGGAAAATGCTTAATTTTATTGCGTCATTCTTGGCGCTGACTTTTTTGGCGCAAATTTTTTTTTTCTGTTTCCGGCGTCATACGTGTCGCCGGAAGTTGCGTCATTTTTGATGATTTTTTACGCCAAAAGTGTCGGCGTTCCGGATGTGGCGTAATTTTTGGCGCCAAAAGCATTTAGGCGCCAAATAATGTGGGCGTCTTTTTTGGCGCTAAAAAAATATGGGCGTCACTATTGTCTCCACATTATTTAAGTCTCATTATTTATTGCTTCTGGTTTTGCTTTATATGTTTTTTTTTCTATTACATATTGCAAGATGTCCCACGTTGACACTGAGTCAGAAGATACTTCTGGAAAATCGCTGCCTGGTACTGGATCTACCAAAGTTAAGTGTATCTGCTGTAAACTTGTGGTATCTGTTCCTCCAGCTGTTGTTTGTACTGAATGTCATGACAAACTTGTTAATGCAGATAATATTTCCTTTAGTAATGTTACATTACCTGTTCCGTCAACATCTAATACTCAGAGTGTACCTGATCCATTAAGAAGGCCATGTATGTTATTCTTCCTTCTAGTAAACGTAAAAAGTCTTTTAAAACTTCTCATTTTTCAGATGAATTTTTAAATGAACATCATCATTCTGATTCTGATAATGGTTCTTCTGGTTCAGAGGATTCTGTCTCAGAGGTTGATACTGATAAATCTTCATATTTATTTAAAATGGAATTTATTCGTTCTTTACTTAAAGAAGTCTTAATTGCATTAGAAATAGAGGATTCTGGTCCTCTTGATACTAAATCTAAACGTTTAAATAAGGTTTTTAAATCTCCTGTAGTTATTCCAGAAGTTTTTCCTGTCCCTGATGCTATTTCTGAAGTAATTTCCAGGGAATGGAATAATTTGGGTAATTCATTTACTCCTTCTAAACGTTTTAAGCAATTATATCCTGTGCCATCTGACAGATTAGAGTTTTGGGACAAAATCCCTAAGGTTGATGGGGCTGTCTCTACTCTTGCTAAGCGTACTACTATTTCTACGGCAGATAGTACTTCCTTTAAGGATCCTTTAGATAGGAAAATTGAATCCTTTCTAAGAAAAGCTTACTTGTGTTCAGGTAATCTTCTTAGACCTGCTATATCTTTAGCGGATGTTGCTGCAGCTTCAACTTTTTGGTTAGAAGCTTTAGCGCAACAAGTAACAGATCATAATTCTCATAGCATTATTAATCTTCTTCAACATGCTAATAATTTTATTTGTGATGCCATCTTTGATATCATTAGAGTTGATGTCAGGTATATGTCTCTAGCTATTTTAGCTAGAAGAGCTTTATGGCTTAAAACTTGGAATGCTGATATGTCTTCTAAGTCTACTTTGCTTTCCCTTTCTTTCCAGGGTAATACATTATTTGGTTCTCAGTTGGATTCTATTATCTCAACTGTTACTGGAGGGAAAGGAACTTTTTTACCACAGGATAAAAAATCTAAAGGTAAATTTAGGTCTAATAATCGTTTTCGTTCCTTTCGTCACAATAAGGAACAAAAGCCTGATCCTTCATCCTCAGGAGCGGTATCAGTCTGGAAACCATCTCCAGTCTGGAATAAATCCAAGCCTTTTAGAAAACCAAAGCCGGCTCCTAAGTCCACATGAAGGTGCGGCCCTCATTCCAGCTCAGCTGGTAGGGGGCAGATTACGTTTTTTCAAAGAAATTTGGATCAATTCCATTCACAATCTTTGGATTCAGAACATTGTTTCAGAAGGGTACAGAATTGGCTTCAAGATAAGGCCTCCTGCAAAGAGATTTTTTCTTTCCCGTGTCCCAGTAAACCCAGTGAAGGCTCCAGCATTTCTGAAATGTGTTTCAGATCTAGAGTTGGCTGGAGTAATTATTCCAGTTCCAGTTCTGGAACAGGGGCTGGGGTTTTATTCAAATCTCTTCATTGTACCAAAGAAGGAGAATTCCTTCAGACCAGTTCTGGATCTAAAAATATTGAATCGTTATGTAAGGATACCAACATTCAAAATGGTAACTATAAGGACTATCCTGCCTTTTGTTCAGCAAGGGCATTATATGTCCACAATAGATTTACAGGATGCATATCTGCATATTGCAATTCATCCAGATCACTATCAGTTTCTGAGATTCTCTTTCCTAGACAAGCATTACCAGTTTGTGGCTTTACCGTTTGGCCTAGCAACAGCTCCAAGAATTTTTACAAAGGTTCTTGGTGCCCTTCTGTCTGTAATCAGAGAACAGGGTATTGTGGTATTTCCTTATTTGGACGATATCTTGGTACTTGCTCAGTCTTCACATATAGCAGAATCTCATACGAATCGACTTGTGTTGTTTCTTCAAGATCATGGTTGGAGGATCAATTTACCAAAAAGTTCATTGATTCCTCAGACAAAGGTAACCTTTTTAGGTTTCCAGATAGATTCAGTATCCATGACTCTGTCTTTGACAGACAAGAGACGTCTGAAATTGATATCAGCTTGTCGAAACCTTCAGTCACAATTATTCCCTTCGGTAGCCTTATGCATGGAAATTCTAGGTCTTATGACTGCTGCATCGGATGCGATCCCCTTTGCTCGTTTTCACATGCGACCTCTTCAGCTCTGTATGCTGAACCAGTGGTGCAGGGATTACACAAAGATATCTCAATTAATATCTTTAAAACCGATTGTACGACACTCTCTGACGTGGTGGACAGATCACCATCGTTTAGTTCAGGGGGCTTCTTTTGTTCTTCCGACCTGGACTGTAATTTCAACAGATGCAAGTCTTACAGGTTGGGGAGCTGTGTGGGGGTCTCTGACAGCACAAGGGGTTTGGGAATCTCAGGAGGTGAGATTACCGATCAATATTTTCAGGCGGAAGCAGTGGATGCATTGTCACTTCCTTGGAAGTATCATCCTGCCTATATCTTTCCGCCTCTAGTTCTTCTTCCAAGAGTAATCTCCAAGATTCTGAAGGAATGCTCGTTTGTTCTGCTGGTGGCTCCAGCATGGCCTCACAGGTTTTGGTATGCGGATCTTGTCCGGATGGCTTCTTGCCAACCATGGACTCTTCCGTTAAGACCAGACCTTCTGTCACAAGGTCCTTTTTTCCATCAGGATCTCAAATCCTTAAATTTAAAGGTATGGAGATTGAACGCTTGTTTCTTAGTCAAAGAGGTTTCTCTGACTCTGTGATTAGTACTATGTTACAGGCTCGTAAATCTGTATCTAGATAGATATATTATCGAGTTTGGAAGACTTACATTTCTTGGTGTCTTTCTCATCAATTTTCCTGGCATTCTTTTAGAATTCCGAGAATTCTTCAGTTTATTCAGGATGGTTTGGATAAAGGTTTGTCTGCAAGTTCCTTGAAAGGACAAATCTCTGCTCTTTCTGTTCTTTTTCACAGAAAGATTGCTAATCTTCCTGATATTCATTGTTTTGTGCAAGCTTTGGTTCGTATAAAGCCTGTCATTAAGTCAATTTCTCCTCCTTGGAGTTTGAATTTGGTTCTGGGGGCTCTTCAAGCTCCTCCGTTTGAACCTATGCATTCATTGGACATTAAAATACTTTCTTGGAAAGTTTTGTTTCTTTTGGCCATCTCTTCTGCTAGAAGAGTTTCTGAATTATCTGCTCTTTCTTGTGAGTCTCCTTTCTGATTTTTCATCAGGATAAGGCGGTGTTGCGAACTTCTTTTCAATTTTTACCTAAGGTTGTGAATTCTAACAACATTAGTAGAGAAATTGTGGTTCCTTCATTGTGTCCTAATCCTAAGAATTCTAAGGAGAGATCATTGCATTCTTTGGATGTAGTTAGAGCTTTGAAATATTATGTTGAAGCTACCAAGAATTTCCGAAAGACTTCTAGTCTATTTGTTATCTTTTCCGGTTCTAGGAAAGGTCAGATGGCCTCTGCCATTTCTTTGGCATCTTGGTTGAAATCTTTAATTCATCATGCTTATGTCGAGTCGGGTAAAACTCCGCCTCAAAGGATTACAGCTCATTCTACTAGGTCAGTTTCTACTTCCTGGGCGTTTAGGAATGAAGCTTCGGTTGATCAGATTTGCAAAGCAGCAACTTGGTCTTCTTTGCATACTTTTACTAAATTCTACCATTTTGATGTGCTTTCTTCTTCTGAAGCTGTTTTTGGTAGAAAAGTACTTCAGGCAGCTGTTTCAGTTTGATTCTTCTGCTTATAATTTCAGTTTTTTTCATTATAAGATTTAAACTTTATTTTTGGGTGTGGATTTTTTTCAGCGGAATTGGCTGTCTTTATTTTATCCCTCCCTCTCTAGTGACTCTTGCGTGGAAGATCCACATCTTGGGTAGTCATTATCCCATACGTCACTAGCTCATGGACTCTTGCTAATTACATGAAAGAAAACATAATTTATGTAAGAACTTACCTGATAAATTCATTTCTTTCATATTAGCAAGAGTCCATGAGGCCCACACTTTTTTGTGGTGGTTATGATTTTTTTGTATAAAGCACAATTATTCCAATTCCTTATTTTTATGCTTTCGCACTTTTTTCTTATCACCCCACTTCTTGGCTATTCGTTAAACTGATTTGTGGGTGTGGTGAGGGGTGTATTTATAGGCATTTTGAGGTTTGGGAAACTTTGCCCCTCCTGGTAGGAATGTATATCCCATACGTCACTAGCTCATGGACTCTTGCTAATATGAAAGAAATGAATTTATCAGGTAAGTTCTTACATAAATTATGTTTTTATAACAGCAAAACTACTTGCCTAAAAGTTTTATATTTTATACCAGCAAAACTACTTACCTACAAGTTATATATTTTATAACAGTAAAACTACTTACCTACAAGTTATATATTTTATAACAACAAAACTACTTACCTACAAGTTATATATTTTATAACAGCAAAACTACTTACCTACAAGTTATATATTTTATAACAGCAAAACTACATACCTACAAGTTATATATTTTATAACAGCAAAACTACTTTCCTAAAAGTTATATATTTTATAACAGCAAAACTATTTACCTACAAGTTATATATTTTATAACAGCAAAACCACTTACCTACAAGTTATATATTTTATAACAGCAAAACTACTTACCTAAAAGTTATATATATTATAACAGCAAAACTACTTGCCTAAAAGTTATATATATTATAATAGCAAAACTACTTACCTATAAGTTATATATATTATAATAGCAAAACTACTTACCTATAAGTTATATTTTTTTAGAACAGCAAAACTACTTGCCTAAAAGTTATGTATATTATAACAGCAAAACTACTTACCTACAAGTTATTTTTTTTATAAAAGCAAAACTACTTACCTACAAGTTATATATTTTATAACAGCAAAACTACTTACTTACAAGTTATATATTTTATAAGAACCACAAAGCAACTTACCTACAAGTTATATATTTTATAACAGCAAAACTACTTGCCTAGAAGTTAGATATTTTATAAGAACCGAAACGCAACTTACCTACAAGTTATATATTTTATAACAGCAAAACTACTTGCCTAAAATTTATATATAACAGCAAAACTACTTGCCTAAAAGTTATATATATTATAACAGCACTACTATACCTACAAGTTATACCTACAAGTTATAAATACACCTAAAAGTTATACCTACAAGTTATAAATATATTACTTACCTACAAGTTATATATTTTATAACAGCAAAACTACTTGCCTACAAGTTATATATTTTATAAGAACCACAAAGCAACTTACCTAAAATTTATATATATTATAACAACAAAACTACTTACCTACAAGTTATATATTTTATAACAGCAAAACTACTTGACTACAAGTTATATCTTTTATAAGAACCACAAAGCAACTTACCTACAAGTTATACATTTTATAACAGCAAAACTACTTGTCTAAAAGTTATATATATTATAACAGCAAAACAACTTAACGACAAGTTATATATTTTATAACAGCAAAACTACTTGACTACAAGTTATATCTTTTATAAGAACCACAAAGCAACTTACCTACAAGTTATACATTTTATAACAGCAAAACTACTTGCCTAAAAGTTATATATATTATAACAGCAAAACAACTTACCTAACTACTTGACTACAAGTTATATCTTTTTTAAGAACCACAAAACAACTTACCTACAAGTTATACATTTTATAACAGCAAACCTACTTGTCTAAAAGTTATATATATTATTACAGCATAACTACTTGACTACAAGTTATATCTTTTATAAGAACCACAAAGCAACTTACATACAAGTTATATATTTCTTTCATGTAATTAGCAAGAGTCCATGAGCTAGTGACGTATGGGATATAAAAATATACGTGTGATAGACACACAAGAGGGCGCTATGACAACTAAGTAATAAAAAACAAAAAATAATTAATAATGTAGACAATGACAAGCAATGTATACGAATGGTTATGAACGGATCATGGACTCTCACCATACAGACGATGCAACAATTAATATTCTGTCCCAAAAGAATGTGTAATGTCCATATATATAATGTCCAAATGATGTAAGCAACACCAGTTGCTGCCGATGGTGCTGTACTGTCCTCCTGTGAATGCCCTCTTAGTTCCTAAGTGACCGGAGGCAGATCTATAGGGTTTGGAGAGGAAACAGAAGCGACAAATGTGTGTATCCAGTGTGATATAAACCCCCCTGTACAAGTATACTATGCCCAGGGTACTCACACTTTGACTTAGCACACCAATGTGCTGGTAGGCGCAGACTGGCTATCAGAGCAAGCCAGCTAGCTCTCTCCGGTGCACTCTCTCGCTGTGGTAATCGTCAAAGTCTGAGCCGCTGTGTCTTTTTAGTGCTGATCTCCAGCACCAGCAGGAACTGGTAACAGACTAGCTCCCAAGGATTGGTAATGAGGATATACTTATCATGGAATCATATGCGATGGTATAAAAAATAGATTTTAATCAGTGTTAAAAACAACAACCATACAGATTCCACAAATAGATATCAGGTATATATTCTTTGCTACGCGTTTCTCGGCTGCTTATGGGCCGTTTCTTCAGGCATATTTGTATAAACATTTGAATCGGCTATATATTGCCGCTCATTACCAAATCCTCCCTCCCCCCATCAGACCCAATAGGCGTGTAGCTGTCAGCCATTGGCTGTTGAAACACATCCAGCTGATACTTAGTAACATAATTTGAATAGATACATGTATCCAACAAGTTACAAACAATGGTATAATCATAAAAAACAATGGTATAATCATAAAACGTAACAATATAGTTGTCTACTTAATATTGCGAACTTCCTGCACATATCCTCCTCATAACGGGCCTCCAAAAAATAGCGATTAATAAAATCTCTCGATTTCGCTTCCAATGTGTAACCAAGCTAAGAACTAAATAGGACCTATATATATTGATAATGGGCTTCATATGAAATTAAATTTCCACTATCAAATACTTGGATATGATGCATTAAGTATCTATCTAGATGATATATATATTCTCGAAATGATATACGATTTTCTCATTTTAATTTATTAAAGGGACCTCCTGTCGTAACAACGCTATTATGAATAAATTTATTTGTACTACTCCTAAATGAAATTCTTTGCTTTTGTTAACACTATATATCTAATGATAAGAATATGTGTAAAATGAATATACTGAATATAATATTAAAAAGGTTTATTCTAAAGAATAATACATCATAAATAAGGAATGACTAAAACCTGCATATTTTAAAATAAACTCTATTGCACTATCTGAATCAGTTTGGCGAACTATTCCGTTCCTATTTTCTATATCTCTTTAGAGGTGTAAATCCTATACATGTTGTTTCTAAGTGCAACCATCTCTATAATGATGGTATCCACACTGCGATGTACTCTACAATTAAAGAGATTTTTTACAACTCTTAATACGATATTTAGATTCAGTGTCTGCATTCTAATTATATACATATAATATGTATCTAAATCCTATACTGAAATAAAACATTAATTTATTGTAACAATTATACACTTAAATAGTGATATATACAGTGAACATTTTGTGAATAATACTAATTCTGTAACCCCAATTACTAGTGAATAGAGTTCCCTCCTAAATTCCAAAAAAATATATATATAGACTATGGTCATGGTACTATAAATAATATTACTACCCATCCGTATAGAAGAATAGTGTGTCTTATATAAAAATATAATATGTGTAGAAAAATAGTGTGTCTTATGTAAAAATACAATATGAAGTAAAAGACCATTAATGGTCAAAGTGCTAAAAATATAAGTTGTGATTTCAAAATAACCAATGGTTTCTAATGTGTGAATATATAAATAATCAAATAATAACAGTGATGTGTGAGGTGTATCTACCTAATACTGCTGCAAGTAATAATTAACCTTATATGTGTGATACTGATAATACAAGGTGTGTATATAATAAAATATAAATACTGTGTACACTTCCAAGAATTATTGATAATGTGAACTAATATATGTACTTCTATGTGTGTAACTAATATAGGACTTGTCCCCAATCTAGATCTATAATATATATGTAATAATGATAGAGTATATGGGGGGATACCAACATCAGTAAAAAAGAAGTGAATGTAACCATGAAATTACTAAAATAATATATGAATTAAAATTAAAAAGCAGCAGAGTCAATGACTTCGTTGAGACCATCTGGAAAAAGTGTTCCAAATTTATGGATCCAGAAAGTCTCTCTTTGACGAAGCTTAATGAATCTATTATATTTGTTGGAGGGTAAAATACTTTCAATGGGGGTGATTTTGAAACTACATGGTTCCCCCTTATGTTCTTGTATGTGGTGTCTTGAGACACTATGTTTATCAGATTCATGTCGAATGTTTCTGAAATGTTCACTCCATCTGGTGCGGATGTTACGTATTGTGCGCCCTAGGTACTGTATCCCACATTTGCAGGATAACACATAGATGACAAAAGATGAGCTACATGTGAGGTATTGTCCTATCTGATATGACCTTCCTGTCGTATGTGCTGTAATCTTTTTTGCTCCATGGGTTATATATTGACACATATAGCATCTTGATTTGCCACATCTAAAAACACCATTATGGCCCATTTTTCTATTATTATTATTTCTATTATTCGATGTATCTTTAATTGCTTTTTTGGAGATGACCACTTTACTGGGCGCTAATGATTGCTTAATGTTAGGCGCTCTCCTATATACAATGCTAGGGGTAGGATTTAAGTTTCTTTTCAGTATAGGATCTTTAAGTAAAATGGGCCAGTGTTTTTGTAATGTCTTTCTTATAAGTTTATGATTAGAGTTAAATTGAGTAACGAACAGGGGTTGTTCTTTCATATTATTTACCTTTGGTGTCTGAATATTGTTGTGATTTTTATTGGAATTAAGTATTGAAACCCTATCTCTCTCACAAGCCTTCCTATATCCATTGTTAATGACTTCTAGGGGGTACCCTTTTTCTCTGAATCTTTCTATTAGAATTTGTGACTGCTCATGAAATGTATCGTCTGAACTACAGTTCCGTTTTATACGGCAAAACTGACTGAACGGAATATTATTCTTCCATTGTGAATAATGGTTACTAGAGTAATGTAAAAAATTATTGCAATCCACAGTCTTAAAATATGTACAAGTACAGATATCATGATTTCTATCAAAAGAAAGGTTAAGATCTAAAAATTCAATTCTGTCTGGTTGCACATTGGAAGTGAACTGGATGCCCATATCATTGTTGTTTAAAAATGTACAAAAACAGTGTGCATCATCAATGGTCCCTTTAAAAACAAATAAAAGGTCATCTATGTAGCGGCCATAGTACACCAGGTTGCCCCACCAGTTAGAGTTATATATGTATCTATTTTCAAAATAACCCATAAAAAGATTTGCGAAACTGGGGGCAAACCTGGTGCCCATGGCCGTACCTTTAATTTGTAGGTAAAATTCATCTAAAAACTTAAAATAATTATGTTTTAAAATAAATTCAATAAGACTAAGCAAATATTCCTTTTGTTTGGCAGGCATGTATAAGTCATCCTCCAAAAAATGTCTCACTGTAGATATGCCTAATTCATGAGATATGTTTGAATATAAAGCACTCACATCTGCAGTTACCCAAATAGAATCTTTATCACATTTAACCCCTTCAAGTTTTTGTAATAAATCTGTGGTATCACGAATATATGATGAAAGATTTTGAACATATTTCTGTAAGTAGCTATCTATATATCCTGATAATTTATCCGTAAGGCTATTCATGCCTGCGATAATGGGCCTTCCTGGGGGTTGTGCAGGGTTCTTATGGATTTTTGGAAGATGGTAGTAGTAAGGGATAGAGGGATGTGAAGGAGTAAGATATTTCCTTTCTTTAGAATTAAGTATTCCATCACTACCACCATCTTCCAGTATCCGCAATAGTTTTTTCAAAAAGGTTTGTGTGGGGTCCACCTCTAGTTTTCTATAATATTCTGTGTTATGAAGAATATTCTGTGCTTCTCTGACATAATCTGTATAGTCTTGAAGCACTATACCTCCCCCCTTGTCTGCCTGCCTGATCACCAGAGTGGGATCATTGGCAAGCGACTGTAAGGCTCTATACTCATGTGGCCAAAGTTTCTTGTGACCTTTAGGAAATTTGGGGATTTTTTCTAGATCCTCCATAACTAGCTGTTGGAATAGATCGATGTATGTCACGTCATCTTTAGGTGGATTAAAGCTAGAGGGGGGGGGCGAGAGAGGTATGGACATATCCCTCAAATAGTTCTTCCGCTAGCATGTCAGGTTCTATATATATAGTTTGCATCAGAGTCTGACTATTCATGTTGTTGGTAAGAATGGGTGTGCCAGAAATGTTTTTCCTTTTGAGTGTTTTTAACGAAAAATATCTTTGTAAGGCCAGTTTTCTTGTATATTTATTTAGATCTACGAACAAATCAAAAATTTTGTGTGGGTTGGGTGGACAAAAGGACAAGCCTCGCCCTAGTATTCTTACCTCATCATCAGAAAGCTGATGAGAAGATAGATTAAAAATCCCTTTTTTCAATTTCTGTAGTTGCTCTTTTTTTGAGGAGTGCCCTCTCCCTCGTCTTCCCCGTTTGGAAAGGGTCTTTTCTTTTTTTGAGTGTTTTGTGGTGGATTTGGTGTATTTTGGGGGCCTGGGTTTCTCCTCCATAGTGGTGCCAGATTGCGCACCCCTAAAAAATCATCATTAGATGTGGATGGTAACTCGACCCTTTGTTGATTGCCATTTCCCTTTACTTTAGGCCCTGTAGAATTATCATACTGAGGACTCCTATAGTTATCTTTATTAGAATTAGTCTGGAGTGGCTCATATCTATTGTGTAATGGAATGAGGTTGGGGTTAGAAAATGATTTGTCATTATATGTATTAGTCCTATAATTATCATATTGATAATTGTATTGATTACCCTTTGCACCATAATAAAAATCATTCTTGGAAGTGTACACAGTATTTATATTTTATTATATACACACCTTGTATTATCAGTATCACACATATAAGGTTAATTATTACTTGCAGCAGTATTAGGTAGATACACCTCACACATCACTGTTATTATTTGATTATTTATATATTCACACATTAGAAACCATTGGTTATTTTGAAATCACAACTTATATTTTTAGCACTTTGACCATTAATGGTCTTTTACTTCATATTGTATTTTTACATAAGACACACTATTTTTCTACACATATTATATTTTTATATAAGACACACTATTCTTCTATACGGATGGGTAGTAATATTATTTATAGTACCATGACCATAGTCTATATATATTTTTTTTTGGAATTTAGGAGGGAACTCTATTCACTAGTAATTGGGGTTACAGAATTAGTATTATTCACAAAATGTTCACTGTATATATCACTATTTAAGTGTATAATTGTTACAATAAATTAATGTTTTATTTCAGTATAGGATTTAGATACATATTATATGTATATAATTAGAATGCAGACACTGAATCTAAATATCGTATTAAGAGTTGTAAAAAATCTCTTTAATTGTAGAGTACATCGCAGTGTGGATACCATCATTATAGAGATGGTTGCACTTAGAAACAACATGTATAGGATTTACACCTCTAAAGAGATATAGAAAATAGGAACGGAATAGTTCGCCAAACTGATTCAGATAGTGCAATAGAGTTTATTTTAAAATATGCAGGTTTTAGTCATTCCTTATTTATGATGTATTATTCTTTAGAATAAACCTTTTTAATATTATATTCAGTATATTCATTTTACACATATTCTTATCATTAGATATATAGTGTTAACAAAAGCAAAGAATTTCATTTAGGAGTAGTACAAATAAATTTATTCATAATAGCGTTGTTACGACAGGAGGTCCCTTTAATAAATTAAAATGAGAAAATCGTATATCATTTCGAGAATATATATATCATCTAGATAGATACTTAATGCATCATATCCAAGTATTTGATAGTGGAAATTTAATTTCATATGAAGCCCATTATCAATATATATAGGTCCTATTTAGTTCTTAGCTTGGTTACACATTGGAAGCGAAATCGAGAGATTTTATTAATCGCTATTTTTTGGAGGCCCGTTATGAGGAGGATATGTGCAGGAAGTTCGCAATATTAAGTAGACAACTATATTGTTACGTTTTATGATTATACCATTGTTTTTTATGATTATACCATTGTTTGTAACTTGTTGGATACATGTATCTATTCAAATTATGTTACTAAGTATCAGCTGGATGTGTTTCAACAGCCAATGGCTGACAGCTACACGCCTATTGGGTCTGATGGGGGGAGGGAGGATTTGGTAATGAGCGGCAATATATAGCCGATTCAAATGTTTATACAAATATGCCTGAAGAAACGGCCCATAAGCAGCCGAGAAACGCGTAGCAAAGAATATATACCTGATATCTATTTGTGGAATCTGTATGGTTGTTGTTTTTAACACTGATTAAAATCTTTTTTTTATACCATCGCATATGATTCCATGATAAGTATATCCTCATTACCAATCCTTGGGAGCTAGTCTGTTACCAGTTCCTGCTGGTGCTGGAGATCAGCACTAAAAAGACACAGCGGCTCAGACTTTGACGATTACCACAGCGAGAGAGTGCACCGGAGAGAGCTAGCTGGCTTGCTCTGATAGCCAGTCTGCGCCTACCAGCACATTGGTGTGCTAAGTCAAAGTGTGAGTACCCTGGGCATAGTATACTTGTACAGGGGGGTTTATATCACACTGGATACACACATTTGTCGCTTCTGTTTCCCCTCCAAACCCTATAGATCTGCCTCCGGTCACTTAGGAACTAAGAGGGCATTCACAGGAGGACAGTACAGCACCATCGGCAGCAACTGGTGTTGCTTACATCATTTGGACATTATATATATGGACATTACACATTCTTTTGGAACAGAATATTAATTGTTGCATCGTCTGTATGGTGAGAGTCCATGATCCGTTCATAACCATTCGTATACATTGCTTGTCATTGTCTACATTATTAATTATTTTTTGTTTTTTATTACTTAGTTGTCATAGCGCCCTCTTGTGTGTCTATCACACGTATATTTTTATTCTTTTTATCCATTTTATTGGTATTGAGAGGTGCAGCTGGTCTTTCATCCATTCATTTATGTTAGATTCATGTTAGATTCACTGATTATTTTAGCGCCCTCTAGTGTCTAAGGCTACAGTTGTTTATCAGTTTTTGTTTACATCACTTAGTATAAGTTTTGTATTAGAGGAGCAGCTTTCATAATTTGATGTATTATAGCCTTATATAGTGAATTGTATTTTTGGTATATCACCTAGAATATAACTCTATACATCCAAAGGGGTGTACATAACACATAACATATAGTATATCAATATGTTATCGGCCAAAGAAAGAGTGAGTAGAAGGAATTCATTTAATCCTCCAATATCTGCAGAAGGAGACAGTCAGGGTCCCCTTGAGATTAAAAGCATAAATACTCTATTCTCTAAATTGGGTGATTTACTCAAAAATGAACATAGGCATTGGTGGGACTTAGATTGTCTTAAAAAATATAAAGAAAAAAGACAAATCCCTAGGGGTCTCAGGATCTTTAAGCATTGCTCATTCAAAAATGACCCTGAGCTAACCAAGAAATGGTATGGAATCTTAGATGAATCCTCTTTTAATCTAATAGACCTGTTGATTGATCACAGACAGAAACTGGTCGATGCTCTAGAGATAGAGATAGACACAGTTCAAAAAGAATTAGAACCTATGAAAGAACATTCAGAATACAATAGGTTAAATACAGAGACCATAAAAATAGTGGATGACTATCAAAATGAGATCATCAGAATAAAAAATGGAAAATTTAAGAGGGATGAAGAAGATTATTCTGAGGGGATTGTATATTCCTATAATAAGAAAACACAAGATAAGAAAGAGACCAGTAATGGTTGGACAGTGGTACAACACAACAAAAATCGGAATTTTAATAACAACAAAAATCCGAATCATAATAGAAATCCACCCTCCAACCATTATAAGAATACTTCTACATTACAACAAGGTCACTATAGAAGTAGAGATGAACACCAGAACAGCAATTTTTATTATGGTGCAAAGGGTAATCAATACAATTATCAATATGATAATTATAGGACTAATACATATAATGACAAATCATTTTCTAACCCCAACCTCATTCCATTACACAATAGATATGAGCCACTCCAGACTAATTCTAATAAAGATAACTATAGGAGTCCTCAGTATGATAATTCTACAGGGCCTAAAGTAAAGGGAAATGGCAATCAACAAAGGGTCGAGTTACCATCCACATCTAATGATGATTTTTTAGGGGTGCGCAATCTGGCACCACTATGGAGGAGAAACCCAGGCCCCCAAAATACACCAAATCCACCACAAAACCCTCAAAAAAAGAAAAGACCCTTTCCAAACGGGGAAGACGAGGGAGAGGGCACTCCTCAAAAAAAGAGCAACTACAGAAATTGAAAAAAAGGGATTTTTAATCTATCTTCTCATCAGCTTTCTGATGATGAGGTAAGAATACTAGGGCGAGGCTTGTCCTTTTGTCCACCCAACCCACACAAAATTTTTGATTTGTTCGTAGATCTAAATAAATATACAAGAAAACTGGCCTTACAAAGATATTTTTCGTTAAAAACACTCAAAAGGAAAAACATTTCTGGCACACCCATTCTTACCAACAACATGAATAGTCAGACTCTGATGCAAACTATATATATAGAACCTGACATGCTAGCGGAAGAACTATTTGAGGGATATGTCCATACCTCTCTCGCCCCCCCCTCTAGCTTTAATCCACCTAAAGATGACGTAACATACATCGATCTATTCCAACAGCTAGTTATGGAGGATCTAGAAAAAATCCCCAAATTTCCTAAAGGTCACAAGAAACTTTGGCCACATGAGTATAGAGCCTTACAGTCGCTTGCCAATGATCCCACTCTGGTGATCAGGCAGGCAGACAAGGGGGGAGGTATAGTGCTTCAAGACTATACAGATTATGTCAGAGAAGCACAGAATATTCTTCATAACACAGAATATTATAGAAAACTAGAGGTGGACCCCACACAAACCTTTTTGAAAAAACTATTGCGGATACTGGAAGATGGTGGTAGTGATGGAATACTTAATTCTAAAGAAAGGAAATATCTTACTCCTTCACATCCCTCTATCCCTTACTACTACCATCTTCCAAAAATCCATAAGAACCCTGCACAACCCCCAGGAAGGCCCATTATCGCAGGCATGAATAGCCTTACGGATAAATTATCAGGATATATAGATAGCTACTTACAGAAATATGTTCAAAATCTTTCATCATATATTCGTGATACCACAGATTTATTACAAAAACTTGAAGGGGTTAAATGTGATAAAGATTCTATTTGGGTAACTGCAGATGTGAGTGCTTTATATTCAAACATATCTCATGAATTAGGCATATCTACAGTGAGACATTTTTTGGAGGATGACTTATACATGCCTGCCAAACAAAAGGAATATTTGCTTAGTCTTATTGAATTTATTTTAAAACATAATTATTTTAAGTTTTTAGATGAATTTTACCTACAAATTAAAGGTACGGCCATGGGCACCAGGTTTGCCCCCAGTTTCGCAAATCTTTTTATGGGTTATTTTGAAAATAGATACATATATAACTCTAACTGGTGGGGCAACCTGGTGTACTATGGCCGCTACATAGATGACCTTTTATTTGTTTTTAAAGGGACCATTGATGATGCACACTGTTTTTGTACATTTTTAAACAACAATGATATGGGCATCCAGTTCACTTCCAATGTGCAACCAGACAGAATTGAATTTTTAGATCTTAACCTTTCTTTTGATAGAAATCATGATATCTGTACTTGTACATATTTTAAGACTGTGGATTGCAATAATTTTTTACATTACTCTAGTAACCATTATTCACAATGGAAGAATAATATTCCGTTCAGTCAGTTTTGCCGTATAAAACGGAACTGTAGTTCAGACGATACATTTCATGAGCAGTCACAAATTCTAATAGAAAGATTCAGAGAAAAAGGGTACCCCCTAGAAGTCATTAACAATGGATATAGGAAGGCTTGTGAGAGAGATAGGGTTTCAATACTTAATTCCAATAAAAATCACAACAATATTCAGACACCAAAGGTAAATAATATGAAAGAACAACCCCTGTTCGTTACTCAATTTAACTCTAATCATAAACTTATAAGAAAGACATTACAAAAACACTGGCCCATTTTACTTAAAGATCCTATACTGAAAAGAAACTTAAATCCTACCCCTAGCATTGTATATAGGAGAGCGCCTAACATTAAGCAATCATTAGCGCCCAGTAAAGTGGTCATCTCCAAAAAAGCAATTAAAGATACATCGAATAATAGAAATAATAATAATAGAAAAATGGGCCATAATGGTGTTTTTAGATGTGGCAAATCAAGATGCTATATGTGTCAATATATAACCCATGGAGCAAAAAAGATTACAGCACATACGACAGGAAGGTCATATCAGATAGGACAATACCTCACATGTAGCTCATCTTTTGTCATCTATGTGTTATCCTGCAAATGTGGGATACAGTACCTAGGGCGCACAATACGTAACATCCGCACCAGATGGAGTGAACATTTCAGAAACATTCGACATGAATCTGATAAACATAGTGTCTCAAGACACCACATACAAGAACATAAGGGGGAACCATGTAGTTTCAAAATCGCCCCCATTGAAAGTATTTTACCCTCCAACAAATATAATAGATTCATTAAGCTTCGTCAAAGAGAGACTTTCTGGATCCATAAATTTGGAACACTTTTTCCAGATGGTCTCAACGAAGTCATTGACTCTGCTGCTTTTTAATTTTAATTCATATATTATTTTAGTAATTTCATGGTTACATTCACTTCTTTTTTACTGATGTTGGTATCCCCCCATATACTCTATCATTATTACATATATATTATAGATCTAGATTGGGGACAAGTCCTATATTAGTTACACACATAGAAGTACATATATTAGTTCACATTATCAATAATTCTTGGAAGTGTACACAGTATTTATATTTTATTATATACACACCTTGTATTATCAGTATCACACATATAAGGTTAATTATTACTTGCAGCAGTATTAGGTAGATACACCTCACACATCACTGTTATTATTTGATTATTTATATATTCACACATTAGAAACCATTGGTTATTTTGAAATCACAACTTATATTTTTAGCACTTTGACCATTAATGGTCTTTTACTTCATATTGTATTTTTACATAAGACACACTATTTTTCTACACATATTATATTTTTATATAAGACACACTATTCTTCTATACGGATGGGTAGTAATATTATTTATAGTACCATGACCATAGTCTATATATATTTTTTTTTTGGAATTTAGGAGGGAACTCTATTCACTAGTAATTGGGGTTACAGAATTAGTATTATTCACAAAATGTTCACTGTATATATCACTATTTAAGTGTATAATTGTTACAATAAATTAATGTTTTATTTCAGTATAGGATTTAGATACATATTATATGTATATAATTAGAATGCAGACACTGAATCTAAATATCGTATTAAGAGTTGTAAAAAATCTCTTTAATTGTAGAGTACATCGCAGTGTGGATACCATCATTATAGAGATGGTTGCACTTAGAAACAACATGTATAGGATTTACACCTCTAAAGAGATATAGAAAATAGGAACGGAATAGTTCGCCAAACTGATTCAGATAGTGCAATAGAGTTTATTTTAAAATATGCAGGTTTTAGTCATTCCTTATTTATGATGTATTATTCTTTAGAATAAACCTTTTTAATATTATATTCAGTATATTCATTTTACACATATTCTTATCATTAGATATATAGTGTTAACAAAAGCAAAGAATTTCATTTAGGAGTAGTACAAATAAATTTATTCATAATAGCGTTGTTACGACAGGAGGTCCCTTTAATAAATTAAAATGAGAAAATCGTATATCATTTCGAGAATATATATATCATCTAGATAGATACTTAATGCATCATATCCAAGTATTTGATAGTGGAAATTTAATTTCATATGAAGCCCATTATCAATATATATAGGTCCTATTTAGTTCTTAGCTTGGTTACACATTGGAAGCGAAATCGAGAGATTTTATTAATCGCTATTTTTTGGAGGCCCGTTATGAGGAGGATATGTGCAGGAAGTTCGCAATATTAAGTAGACAACTATATTGTTACGTTTTATGATTATACCATTGTTTTTTATGATTATACCATTGTTTGTAACTTGTTGGATACATGTATCTATTCAAATTATGTTACTAAGTATCAGCTGGATGTGTTTCAACAGCCAATGGCTGACAGCTACACGCCTATTGGGTCTGATGGGGGGAGGGAGGATTTGGTAATGAGCGGCAATATATAGCCGATTCAAATGTTTATACAAATATGCCTGAAGAAACGGCCCATAAGCAGCCGAGAAACGCGTAGCAAAGAATATATACCTGATATCTATTTGTGGAATCTGTATGGTTGTTGTTTTTAACACTGATTAAAATCTATTTTTTATACCATCGCATATGATTCCATGATAAGTATATCCTCATTACCAATCCTTGGGAGCTAGTCTGTTACCAGTTCCTGCTGGTGCTGGAGATCAGCACTAAAAAGACACAGCGGCTCAGACTTTGACGATTACCACAGCGAGAGAGTGCACCGGAGAGAGCTAGCTGGCTTGCTCTGATAGCCAGTCTGCACCTACCAGCACATTGGTGTGCTAAGTCAAAGTGTGAGTACCCTGGGCATAGTATACTTGTACAGGGGGGTTTATATCACACTGGATACACACATTTGTCGCTTCTGTTTCCCCTCCAAACCCTATAGATCTGCCTCCGGTCACTTAGGAACTAAGAGGGCATTCACAGGAGGACAGTACAGCACCATCGGCAGCAACTGGTGTTGCTTACATCATTTGGACATTATATATATGGACATTACACATTCTTTTGGGACAGAATATTAATTGTTGCATCGTCTGTATGGTGAGAGTCCATGATCCGTTCATAACCATTCGTATACATTGCTTGTCATTGTCTACATTATTAATTATTTTTTGTTTTTTATTACTTAGTTGTCATAGCGCCCTCTTGTGTGTCTATCACACGTATATTTTTATTCTTTTTATCCATTTTATTGGTATTGAGAGGTGCAGCTGGTCTTTCATCCATTCATTTATGTTAGATTCATGTTAGATTCACTGATTATTTTAGCGCCCTCTAGTGTCTAAGGCTACAGTTGTTTATCAACGTATGGGATATACATTCCTACCAGGAGGGGCAAAGTTTCCCAAACCTCAAAATGCCTATAAATACACCCCTCACCACACCCACAATTCAGTTTTACAAACTTTGCCTCCGATGGAGGTGGCAGGGAGTTTGGGAATCTCAGGAGGTGAGATTACCTATCAATATCTTGGAACTCCGTGCAATTTTCAGAGCTCTTCAGTTTTGGCCTCTTCTGAAGAGAGAATCGTTCATTTGTTTTCAGACAGACAATGTCACAACTGTGGCATACATCAATCATCAAGGAGGGACTCACAGTCCTCTGGCTATGAAAGAAGTATCTCGAATTTTGGTTTGGGCGGAATCCAGCTCCTGTCTAATCTCTGCGGTTCATATCCCAGGTGTAGACAATTGGGAAGTGGATTATCTCAGTCGCCAAACGTTGCATCCGGGCGAATGGTCTCTTCACCCAGAGGTATTTCTTCAGATTGTTCAAATGTGGGAACTTCCAGAAATAGATCTGATGGCGTCCCATCTAAACAAGAAACTTCCCAGGTATCTGTCCAGATCCCGGGATCCTCAGGCGGAGGCAGTGGATGCATTATCACTTCCTTGGAAGTATCATCCTGCCTATATCTTTCCGCCTCTAGTTCTTCTTCCAAGAGTGATCTCCAAGATTCTGAAGGAATGCTCGTTTGTTCTGCTGGTAGCTCCAGCATGGCCTCACAGGTTTTGGTATGCGGATCTTGTCCGGATGGCCTCTTGCCAACCGTGGACTCTTCCGTTAAGACCAGACCTTCTGTCACAAGGTCCTTTTTTCCATCAGGATCTGAAATCCTTAAATTTAAAGGTATGGAGATTGAACGCTTGATTCTTGGTCAAAGAGGTTTCTCTGACTCCGTGATTAATACTATGTTACAGGCTCGTAAATCTGTACCTCGAGAGATATATTATAGAGTCTGGAAGACTTATATTTCTTGGTGTCTTTCTCATCATTTTTCTTGGCATTCTTTTAGAATACCGAGAATTTTACAGTTTCTTCAGGATGGTTTAGATAAGGGTTTGTCCGCAAGTTCTTTGAAAGGACAAATCTCTGCTCTTTCTGTTCTTTTTCACAGAAAGATTGCTATTCTTCCTGATATTCATTGTTTTGTACAAGCTTTGGTTCGTATAAAACCTGTCATTAAGTCAATTTCTCCTCCTTGGAGTTTGAATTTGGTTCTGGGAGCTCTTCAAGCTCCTCCGTTTGAACCTATGCATTCATTGGACATTAAATTACTTTCTTGGAAAGTTTTGTTCCTTTTGGCCATCTCTTCTGCCAGAAGAGTTTCTGAATTATCTGCTCTTTCTTGTGAGTCTCCTTTTCTGATTTTTCATCAGGATAAGGCAGTGTTGCGAACTTCTTTTGAATTTTTACCTAAAGTTGTCAATTCCAACAACATTAGTAGAGAAATTGTGGTTCCTTCATTATGTCCTAATCCTAAGAATTCTAAGGAGAAATCGTTGCATTCTTTGGATGTTGTTAGAGCTTTGAAATATTATGTTGAAGCTACGAAATCTTTCCGTAAGACTTCTAGTCTATTTGTTATCTTTTCCGGTTCTAGAAAAGGCCAGAAAGCTTCTGCCATTTCTTTGGCATCTTGGTTGAAATCTTTAATTCATCTTGCCTATGTTGAGTCGGGTAAAATTCCGCCTCAGAGAATTACAGCTCATTCTACTAGGTCAGTATCTACTTCCTGGGCGTTTAGGAATGAAGCTTCGGTTGACCAGATCTGCAAAGCAGCAACTTGGTCCTCTTTGCATACTTTTACTAAATTCTACCATTTTTATGTATTTTCTTCTTCTGAAGCAGTTTTTGGTAGAAAAGTACTTCAGGCAGCGGTTTCAGTTTGAATCTTCTGCTTATGTTTTTCGTTAAACTTTATTTTGGGTGTGGATTATTTTCAGCAGGAATTGGCTGTCTTTATTTTATCCCTCCCTCTCTAGTGACTCTTTTGTGGAAAGATCCACATCTTGGGTAGTCATTATCCCATACGTCACTAGCTCATGGACTCTTGCTAATTACATGAAAGAAAACATAATTTATGTAAGAACTTACCTGATAAATTCATTTCTTTCATATTAGCAAGAGTCCATGAGGCCCGCCCTTTTTTTGTGGTGGTTATGATTTTGTATAAAGCACAATTATTCCAATTCCTTATTTTATATGCTTTCGCACTTTTTTATCACCCCACTTCTTGGCTATTCGTTAAACTGAATTGTGGGTGTGGTGAGGGGTGTATTTATAGGCATTTTGAGGTTTGGGAAACTTTGCCCCTCCTGGTAGGAATGTATATCCCATACGTCACTAGCTCATGGACTCTTGCTAATATGAAAGAAATGAATTTATCAGGTAAGTTCTTACATAAATTATGTTTTTATAACAGCAAAACTACTTGCCAAAAAGTTATATATATTATAACAGCAAAACTACTTACCTACAAGTTATATATTTTATAAAAGCAAAACTACTTGCCTAAAGTTATATATATCATAACAGCAAAACTACTTACCTACAAGTTATATATTTTATGACAGCAAAACTACTTGCCTAAAAGTTATATATTTTATAAGAACCACAAAGCAACTTACCTACAAGTTATATATTTTAGAAAAGCAAAACTGCTTGCCTAAAAGTTATATATATTATAACAGCAAAACTACTTGCCTAGAAGTTATATATTTTATAAGAACCGCATATCAACTTACCTACAAGTTATATATTTTATAACAGCAAAACTACTTATCTACAATTTATATATTTTATAAGAACAGCAAAGCAACTTACCTACAAGTTATATATTTTATAACAGCAAAACTACTTGCCTAAAAGATATATATATTATAACAGCAAAACTACTTGCCTAAAAGTTATATATTTTATAACAGCAAACTACTTACCTACAAGTTATATATTTTATAAGAACAGCAAAACAACTTACCTACAAGTTATATATTTTATAAAAGCTAAAACTACTTGCCTAAAGTTATAGATATCATAACAGCAAAACTACTTACCTACAAGTTATATATTTTATAAGAACAGCAAAACTACTTACCTACAAGTTATATATTTTATAAAAGCAAAACTACTTGCCTAAAGTTATATATATCATAACAGCAAAACTACTTACCTACAAGTTATATATTTCTTTCATGTAATTAGCAAGAGTCCATGAGCTAGTGACGTATGGGATATACATTCCTACCAGGAGGGGCAAAGTTTCCCAAACATCAAAATGCCTATAAATACACCCCTCACCACACCCACAAATCAGTTTTACAAACTTTGCCTCCTGTGGAGGTGGTGAAGTAAGTTTGTGCTAGATTCTACGTTGATATGCGCTCTGCAGCAGGTTGGAGCCCGGTTTTCCTCTCAGCGTGCAGTGAATGTCAGAGGGATGTGAAGAGAGTATTGCCTATTTGAATTCAATGATCTCCTTCTACGGGGTCTATTTCATAGGTTCTCTGTTATCGGTCGTAGAGATTCATCTCTTACCTCCCTTTTCAGATCGACGATATACTCTTATATATACCATTACCTCTACTGATTCTCGTTTCAGTACTGGTTTGGCTTTCTACTACATGTAGATGAGTGTCCTGGGGTAAGTAAGTCTTATTTTCTGTGACACTCTAAGCTATGGTTGGGCACTTTTATATAAAGTTCTAAATATATGTGTTTAAACATTTATTTGCCTTGATTCAGGATGTTCAACGTTTCCTTATTTCAGACAGTCAGTTTCATATTTGGGATAATGCATATGAATAAATCAATTTTTTCTTACCTTAAAATTTGACTTTTTTCCTGTGGGCTGTTAGGCTAGCGGGGCTGAAAATGCTTCATTTTATTGCGTCATTCTTGGCGCGGACTTTCTTGGCGCAAAAATTTTCTTGTCATTTCCGGCGTCATACGTGTCGCCGGAAGTTGCGTCATTTTTTGACGTTTTTGCGCCAAAAAAGTTTGGCGTTACCGGATGTGGCGCCTTTTTTGGCGCCAAAAGCATTTAGGCGCCAAATAGTGTGGGCGGCTTTTTTGGCGCTAAAAAATTTGAGCGTCATTGTTGTCTCCACAATATTTAAGTCTCATTATTTATTGCTTCTGGTTGCTAGAAGCTTGTTCATTGGCATTTTTTTCCCATTCCTTAAACTGTCATTTAAGGAATTTGATCTTTTTTGCTTTATATGTTGTTTTTTCTATTACATATTGCAAGATGTCTCAGATTGACCCTGAATCAGAAGCCACTTCTGGAAAAACGCTTAACTGAGTTTCAGTTCTACCAAAGCTAAGTTCATTTATTTTAAATGTTATAAATGTTTATCTTTAGCTATGGTTTGTAATAAGTTATTATGATATACTTTTACATGCAGTATCCATTAGTGTTTATGCTTTATATATTTCCATTCTTACATCTTATGTACAAGAAATATTTAGAAGATTTATAAGAAATATTTTTCTGATTCTATTTTAAAGGCTTTGTCTGACTTCGTGCCTTCTAATACAATTTTTAGGTCTTTTTCACTTCTTTTTTAATTATTGAAGTTTCAAATGACCAACAACATACTGATTTATCCTTCTCTGATAATGATTTTTTCTCTTTCAGAAATTTTCTTCATCAGATATTGACACTAACAAATCTACTTTTTTTATTATTTTTCTATTATTAAAGTACATTTGTTCTTTGTTGAAAAGGTGTTGATTATTTTGGATATTAAGGTAACTAGTTCTTTAAGACTAGCTGACACTATTTCTGCCTATTTATTTCTTCTGTGTTTTCAGAGGTTTTCTTTCCAATTCCCCATTCTAGGGAATGGAATAGGCTGAGAATTTTCTTTTAGTCCTTCTTCAAAGGTTTTAAACTATATTCTTTGCCAGCAGTTAAATTCAATTTGGAGGGTTCTCCAATTTATTGGGGCTATCTCTACTTCTACTAATTATGCTATTGTTTCTATAGCAAAATAGTATTTATTTTCCTTTAGATAGTTGTATCTTATTTATGGAAAATTATTTAGTTTCAGGTACTTTTCTTGGTCCTGTGATTTATTTGGATATTACAATTGCATAATTTTTTCTGTTTACTTTAAGATCAAGTATCAGATTATGATTTATTTTAGCATTGTTAAGGGACAACATTTACTAGACTAGGTGCTGTTGCATTTGTCTTGTTGTTTTGCATTTATTGATGCAAGTCCACTGTATTGACTGGTCCTTTAAACTAGACTATCATGCTAATAATTTCATTTGTGTCTTCATTTTATTGAATATTTTCGCAAATGAGGGTTAATCTATGTCTTTAGCTATTTTAGCTAGAAGACTTTTGTGATTTTTTTAAAAAATAAAATAAAAAAAAATCCATATTTCTTAAGATAATCAATTATTTGTTTTATAATTGGTTTCAATTCTTAACTGTTACTCTGGGCTTCAAGATTGAGTTCTAAGACTAAAACTTTAAGCTTATACTAGTTTGGTTGTTCTTATTAAGGAACGAATTCCTGAGTTCTTTCCCAGGTAACATGTTTATAATTGGGGTTCGAAATCAGCTCCCTAATATTGCGATGTACGTGCCGTATTCCAGCTTGGCTGGTAAGGGGCAGGTTAAGACTTCTTTTAAATTTATTTGGTTCTATTTTGTCCAAATGTCTTTGATTTTATTCCAGTAAGGCTAACACTTTCTAATGTGTGTCTCTGTTCTATATATTTTGGGTTCTGTTGAAGCATGGCTGGGCACCCATGGGGTTCAAGCGCTGCTCAGACCTGGAATCTTCTGGGGTATTTCTTCCAGTTCCTTTTTTAGGAACTGGGTTTGGAGTTTTATTCAAACTATTTGCCTTTTTATGGTCATTGATAGCATTATTTGTTTTCATTAGATACTATAAATGCATATTTTCATTTTTCTGTTTTCATTCAGATTATTTTCTGAGGATGCGGAATCTCATATGATTCACTTGCTCTTCAGGACATAGTTAGAGGATCTTTTTTTTTCGAAAGCTCTTGATTCCTCACACAAGGGTCACCTTTTTTAGGTTTCCAGATAGTTTGTGTCACTGTCTTTGTCTCTATCAGACAAGGGATAATTCTATTGGGTTCCGTCTGTCGGTACTTTTAGTCTCTATTATTTCCTTCAGTTGCTATTTATGCATAGAAGTTCTAGGTCTTATGGCCACAGCATTGGATTCAATTCCCTTTGCTCATTTTCACTAGAAAGAACCTTTCCAGTCTTTTATGAGTGTTGTTTCTTCTAGAACATGGTTGAAGGATCAATTTACCAGAAAGTTCGTTGATTCCTCAGACAAGGGTAACCTTTTTAGGTTTCCAGATAGATTCAGTGTCCATGACTCTGTCTCTGACGGACAAGAGACGTCTGAAATTGGTTTCAGCTTGTCGAAACCTTCAGTCTCAATCTTTCCCTTCGGTAGCCTTATGCATGGAAATTCTAGGTCTTATGACTGCTGCATTGGACGCGGTCCCCTTTGCTCGTTTTCACATGCGACCTCTTCAGCTCTGTTTGCTGAACCAGTGGTGTAGGGATTATACAAAGATATCTCAATTAATATCTTTAAAACCGATTGTACGACACTCTCTGACGTAGTGGACAGACCACCATCGTTTAGTTCAGGGGGCTTCTTTTGTTCTTCCAACCTGGACTGTGATTTCAACAGATGCAAGTCTGACAGGTTGGGGAGCTGTTTGGGGGTCTCTGACAGCACAAGGGGTTTGGGAATCTTGGGAGGTGAGATTACCAATCAATATTTTGGAACTCCGTGCAATTTTCAGAGCTCTTTAGTCATGGCCTCTTCTAAAGAGAGAGTCGTTCATTTGTTTTCAGATGGACAATGTCACAACTGTGGCATATATCAATCATCAAGGAGGGACTCACAGTCCTCTGGCTATGAAAGAAGTATCTCGAATACTGGTATGGGCGGAATCCAGCTCCTGTCTAATTTCTGCGGTTCATATCCCAGGTATAGACAATTGGGAAGCGGATTATCTCAGTCGCCAAACGTTACATCCGGGCGAATGGTCTCTTCACCCAGAGGTATTTCTTCAGATTGTTCAAATGTGGGGACTTCCAGAAATAGATCTGATGGCTTCTCATCTAAACAAGAAGCTTCCCAGGTATCTGTCCAGATCCAGGGATCCTCAGGCGGAAGCAGTGGATGCATTGTCACTTCCTTGGAAGTATCATCCTGCCTATATCTTTCCGCCTCTAGTTCTTCTTCCAAGAGTAATTTCCAAGATTCTGAAGGAATGCTCGTTTGTTCTGCTGGTGGCTCCAGCATGGCCTCACAGGTTTTGGTATGCGGATCTTGTCCGGATGGCTTCTTGCCAACCGTGGACTCTTCCGTTAAGACCAGACCTTCTGTCGCAAGGTCTTTTTTTCCTTCAGGATCTCAAATCCTTAAATTTGAAGGTATGGAGATTGAACGCTTGATTCTCGGTCAAAGAGGTTTCTCTGACTCTGTGATTAATACTATGTTACAGGCTCGTAAATCTGTATCTAGGAAGATATATTATCGAGTCTGGAAGATTTACATTTCTTGGTGTCTTTCTCATCATTTTTCCTGGCAATCTTTTAGAATTCCGAGAATTTTACAGTTTCTTCAGGATGGTTTGGATAAAGGTTTGTCTGCAAGTTCCTTGAAAGGACAAATCTCTGCTCTTTCTGTTCTTTTTCACAGAAAGATTGCTAATCTTCCTGATATTCATTGTTTTGTACAAGCTTTGGTTCGTATAAAACCTGTTATTAAGTCAATTTCTCCTCCTTGGAGTTTGAATTTGGTTCTGGGGGCTCTTCAAGCTCCTCCGTTTGAACCTATGCATTCACTGGACATTAAATTACTTTCTTGGAAAGTTTTGTTTCTTTTGGCCATCTCTTCTGCTAGAAGAGTTTCTGAATTATCTGCTCTTTCTTGTGAGTCTCCTTTTCTGATTTTTCATCAGGATAAGGCGGTGTTGCGAACTTCTTTTAAATTTTTTCCTAAGGTTGTGAATTCTAACAACATTAGTAGAGAAATTGTGGTTCCTTCATTGTGTCCTAATCCTAAGAATTCTCAGGAGAGATCATTGCATTCTTTGGATGTAGTTAGAGCTTTGAAATATTATGTTAAAATCTTTAATTCATCATGCTTATGTCGAGTCGGGTAAATCTCCGCCTCAAAGGATTACAGCTCATTCTACTAGGTCAGTTTCTACTTCCTGGGCGTTTAGGAATGAAGCTTCGGTTGATCAGATTTGCAAAGCAGCAACTTGGTCTTCTTTGCATACTTTTACTAAATTCTACCATTTTGATGTGTTTTCTTCTTCTGAAGCAGTTTTTGGTAGAAAAATTCTTCAGGCAGCTGTTTCAGTTTGATTCTTCTGCTTATATTTTCAGTTTTTTTCATTATAAGATTTAAACTTTATTTTGGGTGTGGATTATTTTCAGCGGAATTGGCTGTCTTTATTTTATTCCTCCCTCTCTAGTGACTCTTGCGTGGAAGATCCACATCTTGGGTATTCATTATCCCATACGTCACTAGCTCATGGACTCTTGCTAATTACATGAAAGAAAACATAATTTATGTAAGAACTTACCTGATAAATTCATTTCTTTCATATTAGCAAGAGTCCATGAGGCCCACCCTTTTTGTGGTGGTTATGATTTTTTTGTATAAAGCACAATTATTCCAATTCCTTATTTTTTATGCTTTCGCACTTTTGTCTTATCACCCCACTTCTTGGCTATGCGTTAAACTGATTTGTGGGTGTGGTGAGGGGTGTATTTATAGGCATTTTGAGGTTTGGGAAACTTTGCCCCTCCTGGTAGGAATGTATATCCCATACGTCACTAGCTCATGGACTCTTGCTAATATGAAAGAAATTAATTTATCAGGTAAGTTCTTACATAAATTATGTTTTTATGACAGCAAAACTACTTGCCTAAAAGTTATATATTTTATAAGAACCACAAAGCAACTTACCTACAAGTTATATATTTTAGAAAAGCAAAACTACTTGCCTAAAAGTTATATATATTATAACAGCAAAACTACTTGCCTAGAAGTTATATATTTTATAAGAACCGCAAATCAACTTACCTACAAGTTATATATTTTATAACAGCAAAAATACTTATCTACAATTTATATATTTTATAAGAACCGCAAAGCAACTTACCTACAAGTTATATATTTTATAACAGCAAAACTACTTGCCTAAAAGATATATATATTATAACAGCAAATCTACTTGCCTAAAAGTTATATATTTTATAACAGCAAACTACTTACCTACAAGTTATATATTTTATAAGAACAGCAAAACAACTTACCTACAAGCTATATATTTTATAAAAGCTAAAACTACTTGCCTAAAGTTATATATATCATAACAGCAAAACTACTTACCTACACGTTATATATTTTATAAGAACAGCAAAACTACTTACCTACAAGTTATATATTTTATAAAAGCAAACCTACTTCCCTAAAGTTATATATATCATTACAGCAAAACTACTTACCTACAAGTTATATATTTTATGACATCAAAACTACTTGCCTAAAAGTTATATATTTTATAAGAACCACAAAGCAACTTACCTACAAGTTATATATTTTAGAAAAGCAAAACTACTTGCCTAAAAGATATATATATTATAACAGCAAAACTACTTGCCTAGAATTTATATATTTTATAGGAACCGCAAATCAACTTACCTACAAGTTATATATTTTATAACAGCAAAACTACTTATCTACAATTTATATATTTTATAAGAACCGCAAAGCAACTTACCTACAAGTTATATATTTTATAACAGCAAAACTACTTGCCTAAAAGATATATATATATTATAACAGCAAAACTACTTGCCTAAAAGTTATAAATTTTATAACAGCAAACTACTTACCTACAAGTTATATATTTTATAAGAACAGCAAAACAACTTAACTATAAGTTATGTATTTTATAATAGCAAAACTACTTATCTTCAAGTTATATATTTTATAAGAACCGCAAAGCAACTTTCCTACAAGTTATATATTTTATAACAGCAAAACTACTTGCCTAAAAGATATATATTTTATAAGAACCACAAAACAACTTACCTACAAGTTATATATTTTATAACAGCAAAACTACTTGCCTAAAAGTTATATATATTATAACAGCAAAACTACTTGCCTAAAAGTTATATATTTTATAACAGCAAACTACTTACCTACAAGTTATATATTTTATAAGAACAGCAAAACAACTTACCTCAAGTTATATATTTTATAAAAGCTAAAACTACTTGCCTAAAGTTATATATATATCATAACAGCAAAACTACTTACCTACAAGTTATATATTTTATAAGAACAGCAAAACTACTTACCTACAAGTTATATATTTTATAAAAGCAAAACTACTTGCCTAAAGTTATATATATATTATAACAGCAAAACTACTTGACTACAAGTTATATATTTTATAAGAACCACAAAGCAACTTACATACAAGTTATATATTTTATAACAGCAAAACTACTTGCCAAAAAGTTATATATATTATAACAGCAAAACTACTTACCTACAAGTTATACATTTTATAACAGCAAAACTACTTGTCTAAAAGTTATATATATAATAACAGCAAAACTACTTACCTACAAGTTATATATTTTATGACAGCAAAACTACTTGCCTAAAAGTTATACAGGGAGTGCAGAATTATTAGGCAAGTTGTATTTTTGAGGATTAATTTTATTATTGAACAACAACCATGTTCTCAATGAACCCAAAAAACTCATTAATATCAAAGCTGAATAGTTTTGGAAGTAGTTTTTAGTTTGTTTTTAGTTATAGCTATTTTAGGGGGATATCTGTGTGTGCAGGTGACTATTACTGTGCATAATTATTAGGCAACTTAACAAAAAACAAATATATACCCATTTCAATTATTTATTTTTACCAGTGAAACCAATATAACATCTCAACATTCACAAATATACATTTCTGACATTCAAAAACACAACAAAAACAAATCAGTGACCAATATAGCCACCTTTCTTTGCAAGGACACTCAAAAGCCTGCCATCCATGGATTCTGTCAGTGTTTTGATCTGTTCACCATCAACATTGCGTGCAGCAGCAACCACAGCCTCCCAGACACTGTTCAGAGAGGTGTACTGTTTTCCCTCCTTGTAAATCTCACATTTGATGATGGACCACAGGTTCTCAATGGGGTTCAGATCAGGTGAACAAGGAGGCCATGTCATTAGATTTTCTTCTTTTATACCCTTTCTTGCCAGCCACGCTGTGGAGTACTTGGACGCGTGTGATGGAGCATTGTCCTGCATGAAAATCATGTTTTTCTTGAAGGATGCAGACTTCTTCCTGTACCACTGCTTGAAGAAGGTGTCTTCCAGAAACTGGCAGTAGGACTGGGAGTTGAGCTTGACTCCATCCTCAACCCGAAAAGGCCCCACAAGCTCATCTTTGATGATACCAGCCCAAACCAGTACTCCACCTCCACCTTGCTGGCGTCTGAGTCGGACTGGAGCTATCTGCCCTTTACCAATCCAGCCACGGGCCCATCCATCTGGCCCATCAAGACTCACTCTCATTTCATCAGTTCATAAAATCTTAGAAAAATCAGTCTTGAGATATTTCTTGGCCCAGTCTTGACGTTTCAGCTTGTGTGTCTTGTTCAGTGGTGGTCGTCTTTCAGCCTTTCTTACCTTGGCCATGTCTCTGAGTATTGCACACCTTGTGCTTTTGGGCACTCCAGTGATGTTGCAGCTCTAAAATATCGCCAAACTGGTGGGAAGTGGCATCTTGGCAGCTGCACGCTTGACTTTTCTCAGTTCATGGGCAGTTATTTTGCGCCTTGGTTTTTCCACACGCTTCTTGCGACCCTGTTGACTATTTTGAATGAAACGCTTGATTGTTTGTTGATCACGCTTCAGAAGCTTTGCAATTTTAAGAGTGCTGCATCCCTCTGCAAGATATCTCACTATTTTTGACTTTTCTGAGCCTGTCAAGTCCTTCTTTTGACCCATTTTGCCAAAGGAAAGGAAGTTGCCTAATAATTATGCACACCTGATATAGGGTGTTGATGTCATTAGACCACACCCCTTCTCATTACAGAGATGCACATCACCTAATATGCTTAATTGGTAGTAGGCTTTCGAGCCTATACAGCTTGGAGTAAGACAACATGCATAAAGAGGATGATGTGGTCAAAATACTCATTTGCCTAATAATTCTGCACTCCCTGTATATTTTATAAGAACCACAAAGCAGCTTACCTACAAGTTATATATTTTAGAAAAGCAAAACTACTTGCCTAAAAGTTATATATATTATAACAGCAAAACTACTTGCCTAGAAGTTATATATTTTATAAGAACCGCAAATCAACTTACCTACAAGTTATATATTTTATAAGAACCGCAAATCAACTTACCTACAAGTTATATATTTTATAACAGCAAAACTACTTGCCTAAAAGATATATATATTATAACAGCAAAACTACTTGCCTAAAAGTTATATATTTTATAACAGCAAACTACTTACCTACAAGTTATATATTTTATAAGAACAGCAAAACAACTTACCTACAAGTTATATATTTTATAACAGCAAAACTACTTATCTACAATTTATATATTTTATAAGAACCACAAAGCAACTTAACTACAAGTTATATATTTTGTAACAGTAAAACTACTTGCCTAAAAGATATATATTTTATAAGAACCACAAAGCAACTTACCTACAAGTTATATATTTTATAACAGCAAAACTACTTGCCTAAAAGTTATATATTTTATAACAGCAAAACTACTTACCTAGAAGTTGATCGGATGAAGACTTCTGCCCCTCTGGAGGACCACTTGTGCCCGGCTGGGTGAAGACGGCTCAAGGTAGGGTGATCTTCAAGGGGGTAGTGTTAAGGTTTATTAAGGGGGGATTGGATGGGTTTTAGAGTAGG
The DNA here is from genome assembly GCF_027579735.1 of Bombina bombina. NCBI lineage: Eukaryota > Metazoa > Chordata > Amphibia > Anura > Bombinatoridae > Bombina > Bombina bombina. Next base: position 1,001,315,453 of record NC_069503.1, read on the forward strand.
GTTGGGTGTGTGGGTGGTGGGTTCTAATTAGGGGGGTATTGTATTTTTTTTTTACAGGTGAAAGAGCTGATTACTTTGGGGCAATGCCTCGCAAAAAGCCCTTTTAAGGGCTATTTGTAATTTAGTATAGGGTAGGGCATTTTATTATTTTGGGGTGCTTTTTATTTTATTAGGGGGATTAGATTAGGTGTAATTAGTTTAAAATTCTTGTAATTATTTTTTTATTTTCTGTAATTTAGTGTGGGGGGGTTAGTACTTTAGTTTATTTAATTTAATTGTAGTTAATTGTAGTTAGTTTATGTAATTAATTTAATGATAGTGTAGAGTTAGGTGTAATTGTAATTTAGGTTAGGATTTATTTTACAGGTATATTTGTATTTATTTTAGCTAGGTAGTTATTAAATAGTTAATAACTATTTAATAACTATTGTACCTAGTTAAAATAAATACAAAGTTGCCTGTAAAATAAAAATAAACCCTAAGATAGATACAAATGTAACTATTAGTTATATTGTAGCTATCTTATGGTTTATTTTATAGGTAAGTGTTTAGTTTCAAATAGGAATAATTTATTTAATTGTAGTAATTTAATTTTGTTGTATTTAAATTATATTTAAGTTAGGGGGGTGTTAGACTTAGGTTTAGACTTAGGTTTAGGGGTTAATAAATTTAATATAGTATCGGCAACGATGGGGGCTGCAGATTAGGGGTTAATAACTATAAAGTAGGTGTCGGCGATGTTAGGGGCAACAGATTAGGGGTTTATAGGGACAATGTAGGTGGCGGCGGTGTCCGGAGCGGCAGATTAGGGGTTAATAATAAAATGTAGGTTGCGGCGATGTCGGGGGCAGCAGATTATGGGTTAATAAGTGTAAGATTAGGGGTGTTTAGACTCGGGGTTCATGTTTGGGTGTTAGGTGTAGACATTAATTTTATTTCCCCATAGGAATCAATGGGGCTGCGTTAGAAGCTGAACGCTGCTTTTTTGCAGGTGTTAATTTTTTTTTCAGCTGAATCAGCCCCATTGATTCCTATGGGGAAATCATGCACAAGCACGTTTAGCCAGCTTACCACTACCGTAAGCAATGCTGGTATTGAGGTGAGATGTGGAGCTAAATTTTGCTCTACGCTCACCTTTTTGCGGCTAACGCTGGGTTTAAAAAACCCCGTAATACCAGCGTTGTCTTAAGGGAGCGTTGAAAAAAAAATGCTCGTTAGCAACGCACCCGTTACCGCAAAATTCGTAATCTCGGTGTCTATATCTTTTAACAGCAAAGGACTGTTCTTTGTGTGTAAACTAACAGTTAAGATGGCACTTAGTAAAATCAGTGTTTCTGAGCTAAAGCAATTACATTTTTCAACATTGCATTTTGAAAGAAAAATTGAAATTAAAATGCTCAGGCCAACAACTAGGCTTAACCTTATCCAGGTGACAAAATGTAAAACTATAGATTTCAAAAGAGAACTCAAAACCGAGGTATATGAAAAATATCCAAGCATTTGTAGCTGTGAATTATTTAACAGGCGCTTTTGTTTTTATTTTTTCCTGTTTGCAAAACAAAGTGGTGATTCAAGTTGGGTGAGTTATGGTGTCGCCGATTTATCACATTTAACTCAAAAAATAAATAAACATAATTGCTCCCAATCACATTTAAACTCCACATTAGAGTTTAATTTGCTAGGAAGGGTTGATATTCGCCAACAACTTGGCAGTGCATTTCGTTTGAATGTTAAAAAACATAGGCCTAGATTTGGAGTTCGGCGGTAGCCGTCAAAACCAGCGTTAGAGGCTCCTAACGCTGGTTTTGGCCGCCCGCTGGTATTTGGAGTCAGTGATTAAAGGGTCTAACGCTCACTTTTCAGCCGCGACTTTTCCATACCGCAGATCCCCCTACGCCATTTGCGTAGCCTATCTTTTCAATGGGATCTTTCTAACGCCGGTATTTAGAGTCGTTTCTGAAGTGAGCGTTAGAGCTCTAACGACAAGATTCCAGCCGCCTGAAAATAGCAGGAGTTAAGAGCTTTCTGGCTAACGCCGGTTCATAAAGCTCTTAAATACTGTACCCTAAAGTACACTAACACCCATAAACTACCTATGTACCCCTAAACCGAGGCCCCCCCACATCGCCGACACTCGATTAAAATTTTTAACCCCTAATCTGCCGACCGCCACCTACGTTATATTTATGTACCCCTAATCTGCTGCCCCTAACCCCGCCGACCCCTGTATTATATTTATTAACCCCTAACCTGCCCCCCACAACATCGCCGCCAGCTACTTAAAATAATTAACCCCTAATCTTCCGACCGCAAAGCGCCGCCACCTACGTTATCCCTATGTACCCCTAATCTGCTACCCCTAACACCGCCGACCCCTATATTATATTTATTAACCCCTAATCTGCCCCCCACAACGTCGCCGACACCTGCCTACACTTATTAACTCCTAATCTGCCGAGCGGACCTGAGCGCTACTATAATAAAGTTATTAACCCCTAATCCGCCTCACTAACCCTATCATAAATAGTATTAACCCCTAATCTGCCCTCCCTAACATCGCCGACACCTACCTTCAATTATTAACCCCTAATCTTCCGATCGGAGCTCACCGCTATTCTAATAAATGGATTAACCCCTAAAGCTAAGTCTAACCCTAACACTAACACCCCCCTAAGTTAAATATAATTTACATCTAACGAAATAAATTAACTCTTATTAAATAAATGATTCCTATTTAAAGCTAAATACTTACCTGTAAAATAAATCCTAATATAGCTACAATATAAATTATAATTATATTATAGCTATTTTAGGATTAATATTTATTTTACAGGCAACTTTGTAATTATTTTAACCAGGTACAATAGCTATTAAATAGTTAAGAACTATTTAATAGTTACCTAGTTAAAATAATAACAAATTTACCTGTAAAATAAATCCTAACCTAAGATATAATTAAACCTAACACTACCCTATCAATAAATTAATTAAATAAACTACCTACAATTACCTACAATTAACCTAACACTACACTATCAATAAATTAATTAAACACAATTCCTACAAATAAATACAATTAAATAAACTAGCTAAAGTACAAAAAATAAAAAAGAACTAAGTTACAGAAAATAAAAAAATATTTACAAACATAAGAAAAATATTACAACAATTTTAAACTAATTACACCTACTCTAAGCCCCCTAATAAAATAACAAAGCCCCCCAAAATAAAAAATTCCCTACCCTATTCTAAATTAAAAAAGTTACAAGCTCTTTTACCTTACCAGCCCTGAACAGGGCCCTTTGCGGGGCATGCCCCAAGAAGTTCAGCTCTTTTGCCTGTAAAAAAAAACATACAATACCCCCCCCCAACATTACAACCCACCACCCACATACCCCTAATCTAACCCAAACCCCCCTTAAATAAACCTAACACTAATCCCCTGAAGATCTTCCTACCTTGTCTTCACCATCCAGGTATCACCGATCCGTCCTGGCTCCAAGATCTTCATCCAACCCAAGCGGGGGTTGGCGATCCATAATCCGGTGCTGAAGAGGTCCAGAAGAGGCTCCAAAGTCTTCCTCCTATCCGGCAAGAAGAGGACATCCGGACCGGCAAACATCTTCTCCAAGCGGCATCTTCGATCTTCTTCCATCCGGAGCGAAGCGGCAGGATCCTGAAGACCTCCAGCGCGGAACATCCATCCGGAACGACGACTGAACGACGAATGACTGTTCCTTTAAGGGACGTCATCCAAGATGGCGTCCCTCGAATTCCGATTGGCTGATAGGATTCTATCAGCCAATCGGAATTAAGGTAGGAATTTTCTGATTGGCTGATGGAATCAGCCAATCAGAATCTAGTTCAATCCGATTGGCCGATCCAATCAGCCAATCAGATTGAGCTCGCATTCTATTGGCTGATCGGAACAGCCAATAGAATGCGAGCTCAATCTGATTGGCTGATTGGATCAGCCAATCGGATTGAACTTGATTCTGATTGGCTGATTCCATCAGCCAATCAGAAAATTCCTACCTTAATTCCGATTGGCTGATAGAATCCTATCAGCCAATCGGAATTCGAGGGACGCCATCTTGGATGACGTCCCTTAAAGGAACAGTCATTCGTCGTTCAGTCGTCGGTCCGGATGGATGTTCCGCACTGGAGGTCTTCAGGATCCTGCCGCTTCGCTCCGTATTGGAAGAAGATCGAAGATGCCGCTTGGAGAAGATGTTTGCCGGTCAGGATGTCCTCTTCTTGCCGGATAGGAGGAAGACTTTGGAGCCTCTTCTGGACCTCTTCAGCACCGGATTATGGATCGCCAACCCCCGCTTGGGTTGGATGAAGATCTTGGAGCCAGGACGGATCGGTGATACCTGGATGGTGAAGACAAGGTAGGAAGATCTTCAGGGGATTAGTGTTAGGTTTATTTAAGGGGGGTTTGGGTTAGATTAGGGGTATGTGGGTGGTGGGTTGTAATGTTGGGGGGGGGGGTATTGTATGTTTTTTTTTACAGGCAAAAGAGCTGAACTTCTTGGGGCATGCCCCGCAAAGGGCCCTGTTCAGGGCTGGTAAGGTAAAAGAGCTTGTAACTTTTTTAATTTAGAATAGGGTAGGGAATTTTTTATTTTGGGGGGTTTTGTTATTTTATTAGGGGGCTTAGAGTAGGTGTAATTAGTTTAAAATTCTTGTAATATTTTTCTTATGTTTGTAAATATTTTTTTATTTTCTGTAACTTAGTTCTTTTTTATTTTTTGTACTTTAGCTAGTTTATTTAATTGTATTTATTTGTAGGAATTGTGTTTAATTAATTTATTGATAGTGTAGTGTTAGGTTAATTGTAGGTAATTGTAGGTAGTTTATTTAATTAATTTATTGATAGGGTAGTGTTAGGTTTAATTATATCTTAGGTTAGGATTTATTTTACAGGTAAATTTGTTATTATTTTAACTAGGTAACTATTTAATAGCTATTGTACCTGGTTAAAATAATTACAAAGTTGCCTGTAAAATAAATATTAATCCTAAAATAGCTATAATATAATTATAATTTATATTGTAGCTATATTAGGATTTATTTTACAGGTAAGTATTTAGCTTTAAATAGGAATCATTTATTTAATAAGAGTTAATTTATTTCGTTAGATGTAAATTATATTTAACTTAGGGGGGTGTTAGTGTTAGGGTTAGACTTAGCTTTAGGGGTTAATCCATTTATTAGAATAGCGGTGAGCTCCGATCGGAAGATTAGGGGTTAATAATTGAAGGTAGGTGTCGGCGATGTTAGGGAGGGCAGATTAGGGGTTAATACTATTTATGATAGGGTTAGTGAGGCGGATTAGGGGTTAATAATTTTATTATAGTAGCGCTCAGGTCCGCTCGGCAGATTAGGGGTTAATAAGTGTAGGCAGGTGTCGGCGACGTTGAGGGGGGCAGATTAGGGGTTAATAAATATAATATAGGGGTCGGCGATGTTAGGGCAGCAGATTAGGGGTACATAGGGATAACGTAGGTTGCGGCGGTTTACGGAGCGGCAGATTAGGGGTTAAAAAAAATATACAGGTGTCAGCGATAGCGGGGGCGGCAGATTAGGGGTTAATAAGTGTAAGGTTAGGGGTGTTTAGACTCGGGGTACATGTTAGGGTGTTAGGTGCAGACATAGGAAGTGTTTCCCCATAGCAAACAATGGGGCTGCGTTAGGAGCTGAACGCTGCTTTTTTGCAGGTGTTAGGTTTTTTTTCAGCTCAAACAGCCCCATTGTTTCCTATGGGAGAATCGTGCACGAGCACGTTTTTGAGGCCGGCCGCGTCCGTAAGCAACTCTGGTATCGAGAGTTGCATTTGCGGTAAAAATGCTCTACGCTCCTTTTTTGGAGCCTAACGCAGCATTTGATTAAACTCTCGATACCAGAGTTAAATTTATGGTGCGGCCAGAAAAAAGCCCGCGGAGCGTTAACAGCCCTTTTACCGCCGAACTCCAAATCTAGGCCATAATGAGCAAGTAACCAAAAACGCGATGATTCATTAAATCCAGGCATTTTTAGAGGTCTTATAAACTTCTCAGCAGAACTTCATGCATCTCTAAAAGGAACATCAAAAGAAATTCAAAACGATTTATTATACTGTATGCTTACTGTTTGCCAGAACCAAAAAAAAAAGGAAATATCAAATGCAAGTTTTATTGCAGTGATAGCAGATTAAACTACTAATGTTTCATCTGCCTTCCAATTGGTTGTTGTTTTTCAATACATTATAGGTAACGGACAACCCGTTGAGAGATTCTGGGAATTCACTAATCCAACTAGACATGATGCAGAATCTATAGCTAGATGTATTCAAGCTACTTTGGAAAAAGTTGTAGACAAACCCGAGAAATTGATATCCCAGAGTTATGACGGTGCAAGCGTGATGAGTGGTCAGCATGCAGGTGTTAAGGCTATAATTAAACGTACCTACAAGAATGCACATTTTGTGCATTGCTACGCACATCAGCTCAATTTGATTGTCAGCCAAGCAAGCAGTCAAAATCAACAAGTTTGAGTTTTTTTTTCAAACCTAAGTGACATTACTAACTTTTTCAGTAACTCACCATAAAGGATAGCTATTCTAGATGAAACTGTTAGAAGAAGGATACCTCATGGTTCAGCCACCAGGTGGAATTTCAAGAGTCGAACCGTCAATACAGTTTTTGAAAACCGGGAACAGTTAATTGAATGCATGGATAAAATAGAGTCAACATTGAAACAAGTTGTAGCAATAAATCAAGCAGGGGCTATTCGGTGTATGTTAAAAGACTCGGTATTTGTGTTTTGGCTTACAGTTTTTCACAATATTATGCCACATGTAGATGTGTTATACAACCAACTTCAGAAAACACTAACAGATGCAGCACTCATTCGAAAACATGTTAACACTTTCCAGCAGACAATGGAAAAAGAAAGGAAAAGAATGGACACAGTGACCATGACGAAATCAGAAGCAGAGGAAACATCAAGGAAAAGAAAGAGAGAAAATATTCACATTACTCAAACTAAAGAGATATGCTATGTTATCACGAATCAAACTAAAGATAGATTTTCTTTTATAACTCACTACTCGTCTGTTTCTCTCCTCCAAGCTGAAAAATTTGCAGATTTCGAGAATTTTTTCCCAAATCAGCTTCTTGACCAAACAACAGCTGTTTATTCCATATTACTGAAAAATCGCCTGAAAACTGAACTAGGAGTAATTTACAGAAGACCAGATTTCAGAAATATGAATGGTGCCATTAGTCTTCTACAGTTTGTAATAGAAAATAACTTGGACACTACTTTCTCGGAGACCTACAAACTGTTGCTAATTATTTAAACTATTCCCGTGACAACTGCTGAGGCTGAGAGATGTTTCTCAACTTTAAAACGAGTTAAGACATTTCTAAGGAGCACCATGACTGAGGAAAGACTGACCACTCTAGCCATGCTCACAATAAAAAAAAATAAAAAATGACATGCCTAAATTCAATGAAAATGTTATTGATTTATTTGCCTAAAAAAAAGACAGGCGGATTGACTTAATTTACAAAACTTGCACTTGAGTTATCAAAATTCGATTTTAATGTTTAACTTTGAAGTAAATTAGTACGCACTTGTGTAATAGAATCTTCTTTTGTAGAAAGTAAAATGTTGGTGTATTTATCTTAAAGAGACACTGAACCCAATTTTTTTCTTTTGTGATTCAGATAGAGCATGAAATTTTAAGCAACTTTCTAATTTACTCCTATTATCAAATTTTCTTCATTGTCTTGGTATCTTTATTTGAAATGCAAGAATGTAAGTTTAGATGCCGGCCCATTTTTAGTGAGCAACCTGAGTTGTCCTTGCTGATTGGTGGATAAATTCATCCACTAATAAAAAAGTGCTGTCCAGAGTGCTGAACAAAAAAAAAATCTTAGATGTCTTCTTTTTCAAATAAAGATAGCAAGAGAAGGAAGAAACATTGATAATAGGAGTAAATTACAAAGTTGCTTAAAATTGCATGCTCTATCTGAATCACAAAAGAAAAAAATTGGGTTCAGTGTCCCTTTAATGTTGCCACCAATTATATTATTATATTTATTAATAATTAATAAAAATCATAAAATTATCATCAGCAATATCTCCAAATTAATACAGTAGAATCTTATCAGTACACTACAGTGAAATTTTAAATCTCTGTTGTGTACTCCAAAATAACACTTTTGAGATATCTTTAAATTTAACAAAAATTAATTATTATTAAATATCAATATTTAAACTCAATTAAAGTAATTCCTTACTTCTGACCAGTTAATCTTTTTGAAACACAATGATTATATTTATGTAGTAAACCAAATATCACTTATCACCATGTATAGGTATATCAATTGATTAATACAATATTAAAATACTTTAACATGCTATAAAAGAACTTTAGTTCAAATAATATTCAATTAAATTGTCTGGTACTGGTACCTCTGTATTATGAAATATCACAATTCAATTTTACAAGAACAACTTGTAGTTAGTCAGTGAAACTAATCAAATGCCAAAATATTGATTGCTAAGTTAATAGAAAAATTAGCAAATAAATCCTTAGATTATACTAACGGCTAGGGGTTAATACCCGCGTAGCTAACGCTGGCTTTTTTTCTCCCGCACCTTTTAAATACCGCTGGTATTTAGAGTTCACAGAAGGGCTGCGTTAGGCTCCAAAAAGTGAGCGTATAGCATATTTACCGCCATTGCAACTCTCAATACCAGCGGTGCTTACGGACGCGGCCAGCTTCAAAAACGTGCTCGTGCACGATTCCCCCATAGAAAACAATGGGGCAGTTTGAGCTGAAAAAAAAAACCTGCAAAAAAGCAGCGTTCAGCTCCTAACGCAGCCCCATTGTTTCCTATGGGGAAACAGTTTCTAAGTCTACACCTAACACCCTAACATGTACCCCGAGTCTAAACACCCCTAATCTTACACTTATTAACCCCTAATCTTCCGCCCCCGCTATCGCTGACCCCTGCATATTTTTTTAACCCCTAATCTGCCACTCCGTACACCGCCGCAACCTACATTATACCTATGTACCCCTAATCTGCTGCCCCTAACACCGCCGACCCCTATATTATATTTATTAACCCCTAATCTGCCCCCCACAACGTCGCCGCCAGCTACCTACAATAATTAACCCCTAATCTGCTGACCGGACCTCACCGCTACTATAATAAATGTATTAACCCCTAATCCGCCTCACTAACCCTATAATAAATAGTATTAACCCCTAATCTGCCCTCCCTAACATCGCTGACACCTAACTTCAAGTATTAACCCCTAATCTGCCGACCGGACCTCACCGCTACTCTAGTAAATGTATTAACCCCTAAAGCTAAGTCTAACCCTAACACTAACACCCCCCTAAGTTAAATATAATTTAAATCTAACTAAATAAATTAACTCTTATTAAATAAATTATTCCTATTTAAAGCTAAATACGTACCTGTAAAATAAACCCTAATATAGCTACAATATAAATAATAATAATAATCTTGTAGCTATTTTAGGATTAATATTTATTTTACAGGCAACTTTGTATTTATTTTAACCAGGTACAATAGCTGTTAAATAGTTAATAACTATTTAATAGCTACCTAGATAAAATAATTACAAAATTACCTGTAAAATAAATCCTAACCTAAGTTACAATTAAACCTAACACTACAGTATCAATAAATTAATTAAATAAAATACCTACAATTAAATCTAACACTACACTATCAATAAATTAATTACATGAAATACCTACAAATAAATACAATTAAATAAACAAACTAAAGTACAAAAAAATAAAAAAGCTAAGTTACAAAAAATAAAAAAATTAATTACAAACATAATAAAAATATTACAACAATTTTAAGCTACTCACACCTACTCTAAGCCCCCTAATAAAATAACAAAGCCCCCCAAAATAAAAAAATGCCCTACCCTATTCTAAAATTAAAATAGAAAAGCTCTTTTACCTTACCAGCCCTTAAAAGGGCCTTTTGCGGGGCATATCCCAAAGAATTCAGCTCTTTTGCCTGTAAAAAAAAAACATACAATACCCCCCCCCATCATTACAACCCACCACTCACATACCCCTAATCTAACCCAAACCCCCCTTAAATAAACCTAACACTAAGCCCCTGAAGATCTTCCTACCTTGTCTTCACCATGCCAGGTATCACCAATCGTTCCAGGCTCTGAAGTCTTCATCCAAGCCCAAGCGGGGGCTGGAGATCCATCATCCGGCTGAAGTCTTCTATCAAGCGGCAAGAAGAAGTCCAGAAGAGGCTCCGAAGTCTTCATCCTATCCGGGCAGAAGAGGAGATCCGGGCCGGCAACCATCTTGATCCAAGCGGCATCTTCTATCTTCATCCGATGACGAGCGGCTCCATCTTGAAGACCTCCAGCGCGGATCCATCCTCTTCTTGCGACGTCCTAAGTCCGAATGAAGGTTCCTTTAAATGACGTCATCCAAGATGGCGTCCCTCGAATTCCGATTGGCTGATAGGATTCTATCAGCCAATCGGAATTAAGGTAGGAAAAATCTGATTGGCTGATGGAATCAGCCAATCAGATTGAAATTCAATCCGATTGGCTGATCCAATCAGCCAATCAGATTGAGCTCGCATTCTATTGGCTGATCGGAACAGCCAATAGAATGCAAGCTCAATCTGATTGGCTGATTCAATCAGCCAATCAGATTTTCCCTACCTTAATTTCAATTGGCTGATAGAATCCTATCAGCCAATTGGAATTCGAGGGACGCCATCTTGGATGACGTCATTTAAAGGAAACTTCATTTGGACATAGGACGTTGGAAGAAGAGGATGGATCTAGGCTGCAGGTCTTCAAGATGGAGCCGCTCATCATCGGATGAAGATAGAAGATGCCGCTTGGATCAAGATGGTTGCTGGTCCGGATCTCCTCTTCTGCCCGGATAGGATGAAGACTTTGGAGCCTCTTCTGGACTTCTTCTTGCCGCTTGATAGAAGACTTCAGCCAGATGATGGATCTCCAGCCCCCGCTTGGGCTTGGATGAAGACTTCGGAGCCTGGAACGATCGGTGATACCTGGCATGGTGAAGACAAGGTAGGAAGATCTTCAGGGGCTTAGTGTTAGGTTTATTTAAGGGGGGTTTGTGTTAGATTAGGGGTATGTGGGTGGTGGGTTGTAATGTTGGGGGGGTATTGTATATTTTTTTTACAGGCAAAAGAGCTGAATTCTTTGGGGTATGCCCCGCAAAAGGCCCTTTTAAGGGCTGGTAAGGTAAAAGAGCTTTTCTATTTTAATTTTAGAATAGGGTAGGGCATTTTTTTTTATTTTGGGGGGCTTTGTTATTTTATTAGGGGGCTTAGGGTAGGTGTAATTAGCTTAAAATTGTTGTAATATTTTTATTATGTTTGTAATTATTTTTTTTATTTTTTGTAACTTAGCTTTTTTTATTTTTTGTACTTTAGTTAGTTTATTTAATTGTATTTATTTGTAGGTATTTCATGTAATTAATTTATTGATAGTGTAGTGTTAGATTTAATTGTAGGTATTTTATTTAATTAATTTATTGATAGTGTAGTGTTAGATTTAATTGTAGGTATTTTATTTAATTAATTTATTGATAGTGTAGTGTTAGGTTTAATTGAAACTTAGGTTAGGATTTATTTTACAGGTAATTTTGTAATTATTTTAACTAGGTAGCTATTAAATAGTTATTAACTATTTAATAGCTATTGTACCTGGTTAAAATAAATACAAAGTTGCCTGTAAAATAAATATTAATCCTAAAATAGCTACAATATAATTATTATTTATATTGTAGCTATATTAGGGTTTATTTTACAGGTAAGTATTTAGCTTTAAATAGGAATAATTTATTTAATAAGATTTATTTTATTTCGTTAGATAAAAATTATATTTAACTTAGGGGGGTGTTTGGGTTAGACTTAGCTTTAGGGGTTAATACTTGAAGTTAGGTGTCGGCGATGTTAGGGAGGGCAGATTAGGGGTTAATACTATTTATTATAGGGTTAGTGAGGCGGGAGTGAGGTGGATTAGGGGTTAATACATTTATTATAGTAGCGGTGAGGTCCGGTCGGCAGATTAGGGGTTAATAATTGTAGGTAGGTGGCGGCGACATTGGGGGCGGCAGATTAGGGGTTAATAAATATAATATAGGGGTCGACGGTGTTAGGGGCAGCAGATTAGGGGTACATAGGGATAACGTAGGTGGCGGCGGTGTGCGGTCAGCAGATTAGGGGTTAAAAAATTTTAATAGAGTGGCGGCGATGTGGGGGGGCCTTGGTTTAGGGGTACATAGGTAGTTTATGGGTGTTAGTGTACTTTAGAGCACAGTAGTTAAGAGCTTTATAAACCGGCGTTAGCCCAGAAAGCTCTTAACTCCTGACTTTTTTCTGCGGCTGGAGTTTTGTCGTTAGATTTCTAACGCTCACTTCAGCCACGACTCTAAATACCGGCGTTAGAAAGATCCCATTGAAAAGATAGGATACGCAAATGGCGTAGGGGGATCTGCGGTATGGAAAAGTCGTGGCTGAAAAGTGAGCGTTAGACCCTTTCCTGACTGACTCTAAATACCAGCGGTAGCCCAAAACCAGCGTTAGGAGCCTCTAACGCTGGTTTTGACGGCTAACGCCAAACTCTAAATCTAGCCGTAAGAGTCTTAGTTCAAATTCAATAAGCCTAATGGAATTTCCAAAAAAGATATAATTCACTAATTGGCCTAAAATAGTCTCATAGTACTTCAAATAATCAACCAGAGATTTCACACAATCAATTCAACATATACCAATGAATATCAAATTAAATAAGTTCAATCTAACCCCAATAATATATGCAATTTTTAAAATATATCACAGTAGCTTTGGTTTAACCTAATGAAAATTAAAATACTGAATCCTTTCCTCTTAATAATAAATTCACTTAGCACTAATAGAATTATTTATGGATTACACAGGTCTATGAAATATCAATTATAACTATACATGACACCTTTAAATACAGCTTCAATTTAACTCTTGCAATAAAGAATACCATTGCTATAAATTATTAAATTATAACATTATTAAAAATATAAAGACATCAAACTGCCAATACTTTAATACCAGATACCAATATTTCTGAGTTTTGTTTTTTCCGATCAAAAGTCACTCATTCGTGAAGCCAGGTATCACTTTTTGGCAAACAGGGTATCACAAACACAGAGGTATATTTCTCTTTCCAACAGAGAGTTGTTCAAAGTCAGGCCCCAAAAACAAAGTGTGTTTTTTTTGGTGTCTCTTCTTTGCATAGTGTTTTTGTCTGTGACAAACTCCACCTTCATTTCTAAATCATTGCAGGAAATAGTCTGTGTACACACTTAGCTCTCATTGGCTACTGAAAATGTAGCTATTGTGACAACCAAATACCCTTTGGCTGCATTGCCTAATATCGAAAACTGGGGGGGGGGGGGCAAATTCAGGAATATACATATTTTCATAAATGTACATTCAATATACTTATTATTGCTCAGGTTTAATTAATCATTTGGCTAATATATATATATATATATATATAATTTATATATATATATATATATATATATATATATATGATTATATAATTGAACTGAATACGTATATTTTAAAGGGACAGTCTAGGCCAAAATAAACTTTCATGATTCAGATTGGGCATGTATTTTTAAACAATTTTCCAATTTACTGTTATCACCAATTTTGCTTTGTTCTCTTGGTATTCTTAGTTGAAAGCTTAACCTAGGAGGTTCATATGCTTATTTCTTAGACCTTGAAGGCCACCTATTTTCAGAATGCATTTTAACAGTTTTTCACCACTAGAGGGTGTTAGTTCACATATTTCATATAGATAAAACTGTGCTCGTGCACGTGAAGTTATCTGGGAGCAGGCACTGATTGGCTAAACTGCAAGTCTGTCAAAAGAACTGAAATAAAGGGGCAGTTTGCAGAGGCTTAGATACAAGATAATCACAGAGGTTAAAAGTATATTAATATAACTACGTTGGTTATGCAAAACTGGGGAATGGGTAACAAAGGGATGATCTATCTTTTAAAACAATAAAAATTCTGGTGTAGACTGTCCCTTTAAGACTAGAGATGGGTATTCTGATAAGAGTATGGATTCTTGTATATTTAAATATTAAATTTGGTCATAATATTAAACATTATAATATACATTATTATATATAAATACTTCCTACTGATAATGTCTTAAGAGATGCACTTAAGAGTAATTTTGCAAATAGGATCTTGTTTTTATTGTGATTCAAGTTGGGTGAGTTATGGTGTCGCCGATTTATCACATTTAGCTAAAAAAATAAACATAATTGCTCCCAATCACATTTATTCTCCCCATTATTGTTTAATTTGCTAGGAAGGGTTGATATTTGCCAACAACTTGTCAGTGCATATTGTTTTTAAATGTTAAAAAAACACAATGAGCAAGTAACCACAAATCGTTATGTTCTTTCCAAAATTATTAATTAGTAGTCAATTTTGCGGCACATTTGAGATTGCACTTTGAGTACATGATGAACGTGATGATTTATTAAATATTAGGGGACTTAAAAGGATTTTAATTTAATACTTTCAGTATGATATTAATAATCAGCTATACTATTAACTAAAGTAGTTGTATTAAATAGATTCATAATTTCATATTTTGATATTACATTGCATTTAATTAGAATTCTGTAGTGATTATTTCATTATAACGATTTTTTTATTTGCTTATTATCCCACTTTAATATAAATATATTCCATATTTGAAGTCATTCCTTAATAAAGTATCAGAGTATATTAAACTATATGAAAATTAAACGTATATGTGGATTCAGACCTTCAAAGGTATTCTTTGTCTCATCATTTGTATATCATACAAGTGATAATTACTTACTTTCCTGAAGATTCTGATCATATCTGAACTAAAGTACAGAATTGTGTCTCTGTCACCCCAGGGAGCATCCTGATCTAGGTAACATGGTTATCTTGTTTGTAGAGATCTAATCTTTTGAAGCTTAAACTTTGACAAATGTTCCCTTTGCATCTTTTTAAGATATCCTGTCTGTGAGGTGTATTTGAGTATATAATATATATATGTATATATATATATATATATATATATATATATATATATATATATATATATATATATATATATATATATAATTTATATTACATGAATTATACATATATTTCATATTTGAGTACATTACTTTAATACTGTTTGATTGCATGAAATCATATACAGTTGTATGCAAAAGTTTAGGCACCCTTGACAATTTCCATGATTTTCATTTATAAATAATTGACTGTTTGGATCAGTAATTTCATTTTCCTCTATCAAATAACTGAAGGACACAGTAATATTTCAGCAGTGAAATGAGGTTTATTGGATTAACAGAACATGTGCAATATGCATCAAAACAAAATTAGATAGGTGCATACATTTGGGCACTCTTGTCATTTTGTTGATTTGAATACCTGTAACTACCTAGCACTGATTAATTGGAACACAAAATTGGTTTGGTGAGCTCATTAAGACTTGAACTTCATAGATAGGTGCATACAATCATGAGAAAAGGTATTTAAGGTGGCCAATTGCAAGTTGTTGCTCTCTTTGACTCTCCTCTGAAGAGTAGCAACATGGGGGCCTCAAAACAACTCTCAAATGACCTGAAAATAAAGATCATGATGTTCAACATCATGGTTTAGAGGAAGACTACAAAAAGCTATTGCAGAAATTTAAGCTGTCAGTGTCCACTGTGAGGAAATAGAAGACCACCACAGGCACAATTCTTGTTAAGGCCAGAAGTGGCAGGCCAAGTAAAATATCAGAGAGGCAAAGGATGGTGAGAACGGTCAAAAACAGCGCACAGACCACCTCCAAAGACCTACAACATCATCTTGCTGCAGATAGTGTCACTGTGCATTGTTCAACAATTCAGCACACTTTGCACAAGGAGAAGCTGTATGGGAGAGTGATGCGGAAGAAGAATTTTCTGCACACACACCACAAACAGAGTCACTTGAGGTATGCAAACGCACATTTGGACAAGCCAGCTTAATTTTGGAAGAAGGTGCTGTGGACTGATGAAACAAAGATTGAGTTATTTGGTCATAACAAGGGGCTTTATGCATGGTGATTAAAGAACACAGCGTTCCAAGACAAAACACTTGCTACCCACAGTAAAATTATGTGGATGTTCCATCATGCTGTGTGGCTGTGTGGCCAGTGTCGATACTGGAAATCTTGTTAAAGTTGAGGGTCGCATGGATTCCACTCAATATCAGCAGATACTTGAGTTGGAATAATGTTGATGAATCAGTCACAAAGTTTAAGTTACACCGGGGCTGGATATTTCAACAAGAGAATGACAAAATACACTGCTCAAAATCTACTCTGGCATTTATGCAGAGCAACAAGTACAATGTTCTGGAATGGCCATCGCAGTCCCCAGACCTGAATATCATTGAAAATCTGTGGTGTGATTTGAAGCGGGCTGTCCATGCTTGGAAACCATCAAACCTAACTGAACTGGAGATGTTTTGCAAGAAGGAATGGTCCAAAATACCTTCATCCAGAATCCAGACACTTATTACAGGCTATAGGAAGCATCTCACCACTTACCTGACAAAGAGTAACATTGTCTGCAAATAATACAATCATCTTGGTGCCAAAAGGGACCCCAGATATCTGGGGAGAGTTCCGAACAGCCTGGGCAAAGGCTTCCATACATTACTAAGGCAAATATAATAGGAGAGAGGGAGCACCCCTGCCTCGTGCCATTAAAGATTGTTATATCTGGAGAACAGAATCCTGTTTCTCTAACCTTTGAATATGGTGAAGAATATAGGACTTGAATAGCAGAAATAAACAGTGCTGGAAAAACCAGAAGCCTTCAAGAATTCCAAAAGATACTCCCATCTGACCAAAACAGAAATGTATTTTAACCCGTCCATTATGTCGTAAATGTAAATTTAATATTCACAATTTATGCATTGTGAACCCCATTTGAATAATTCATGAGCTGCCACTGGTAAGAGGTAGAAGAAATGCCTTGCAAAATATAAAATAAAAAGGACCACACATAGATGGTGTCTTCTGCCTAATCAACTTAAAAAATCACCAGTTACAACTAACAGGAATTACAATTGATTATGGCTGGTATATATTGCTATTTTTATGTTTTAGCAATGTTGTAAGAACAGATGTTAATTAATAACAGTCACCTAGATTACAAGTTTTGCGCTATAGAGGGTGTGCGAAACAAACACAACAAAAGTTACATTATTTCCCCCCTCCATAGAGCTGCCATTAAAAGTGTTTGAAAAGCCACCTTGTGCGTGCGATATGGTGGTGATGAGCACTGCTTTGACGTGCTTGTGCATGCTTGCCCCATAGACATCAATGGGGGGAGAGAGTGTTAGAAAAAAAACTAACACCTGTGATCGTGGAATGAAAAGCTCTGTAATGCAACCCCATTGATGTCTATGGGGAAAAAAAAGTTATGTTTAAACCTAACACCCTAACATAAACTCCAAGTCTAAACACCCCTAATGTGCTGTCCCGACATCGCCCACACCTACATAAAGTTATTAACCCCTAATATGCCGCTCCCGACATGGCTGCCACTATAATAAAGTTATTAACCCCTATTCCCCCGCACCCAACATCGCCCACACTATAATAAAAATATTAAACCCTATTCCGCCGCTCCCCAACATCACTGCCATTAAAACAGAATTTATGCTTATCTGATAAATTTCTTTCTCTTGCGATGTATCGAGTCCACGGATTCATCCATACTTGTGGGATATTCTCCTTCCTAACAGGAAGTGGCAAAGAGAGCACCCACAGCAGAGCTGTCTCTATAGCTCCTCCCTTAGCTCCACCCCCCAGTCATTCAACCGAAGGCTAGGAAGAAAAAGGAGAAACTATAGGGGGCAGAGGTGACTGAAGGTTTTTAAATAAAAATATACTACCTGTCTTAAACAGACAGGGCGGGCCGTGGACTTGATTCATCGCAAGAGAAAGAAATTTATCAGGTAAGCATAAATTCTGTTTTCTCTTGCAAGATGTATCGAGTCCACGGATTCATCAATACTTGTGGGATACCAATACCAAAGCTTTAGGACATGGATGAAGGGAGGGACAAGACAGGTACCTTAAACGGAAGGCACCACTGCTTGTAGAACCTTTCTGCCAAAAATAGCCTCCGAAGAAGCAAAAGTATTGAATTTGGAAAATTTGGAAAAAGTATGAAGTGAAGACCAAGTCACCGCCTTACAAATCTGTTCAACAGAAGCCTCATTTTTAAAAGTCCATGTGGAAGCCACTGCTCTAGTAGAATGAGCAATAATCCTTTCAGGAGGCTGCTGGCCAGCAGTCTCATAAGCCAAACGGATGATGCTTTTCAGCCAAAAAGAAAGATAGGTAGCCGTAGCCTTTTGGCCTCTCCGCTTAACAGAATAAACAACAAACAATGAAGATGTTTGACAGAAATCTTTGGTTGCTTGTAAGTAGAACTTTAATGCACGAACCACATCAAGATTGTGCAACAGACGTTCCTTCTTTGAAGAAGGATTAGGACACAGCAAAGGAACAACAATTTCCTGATTGATATTCCTATTAGAAACAACCTTAGGAAGGAATCCAGGTTTGGTACGCAAAACCACCTTATCTGCATGGAAAACAAGATAAGGTGAGTCACACTGTAAAGCAGATAACTCAGAAACTCTTCGAGCCGAAAAGATAGCTACTAAAAACAGAACTTTCCAAGATAGAAGCTTAATATATATGGAATGCATAGGTTCAAACAGAACCCCTGAAGAACTTTAAGAACTAAGTTTAGGCTCCATGGCGGAGCAATAGGTTTGAATACAGGCTTGATTCTGACTAAAGCCTGACTAAAAGCTTGAACGTCTGGGACATCTGCCAGACGCTTGTGTAAAAGAAAAGACAAAGCAGAAATCTATCCTTTTAAGGAGCTAGCTGATAATCCCTTCTCCAATCCTTCTTGGAGAAAAGACAATATTCTAGGAATCCTAATCTTACTCCATGAGTAACCCTTGGATTCACACCAATAAAGATATTTGCGCCAAATCTTATGATAGATTTTCATGGTAACAGGCTTTCTAGCTTGAATCAGGGTATCAATGACCGACTCAGACAAACCACGCTTTGATAAAATCAGGCGTTCAATCTCCAAGCAGTCAGACGCAGAGAAATTAGATTTGGATGCTTGAATGGACCTTGGATTAGAAGGTCCTACCTCATTGGCAGAGTCCACGGTGGAACAGATGACATGTCCACTAGGTCTGCATACCAAGTCCTGCGTGGCTACGCAGATGCTATCAGAATCACCAAAGCTCTCTCCTGCTTAATTCTGGCAACCAGACGTGGGAGGAGAGGAAACGGTGAAAATACATAGGCCAGATTGAAGGAACAAGGCACTGCTAGAGCAGTACCGCCTGGGGATCCCGGGACCTGGACCCGTAACAAGGAAGCTTGGCATTCTGACGGGACGCCACCAGATCCAATTTTGTTGTGCCACATAGCTGAGTTAGCTGGGCAAATACTTCCGGATGGAGCTCCCACTCCCCCGGATGAAAAGTCTGACGACTTAGGAAATCTGCCTCCCAGTTCTCTACCCCTGGGATATGGATTGCTTAAAGATGGCAAGAGTGAGTCTCCGCCCATCGGATTATTTTGGTTACTTCCATCATCGCTAGAGGACTCCGTGTTCCTCCTTGGTGATTGATGTAAGCTACAGTCGTGATTTTGTCCGACTGAAATCTGATGAATTTGGCCGCAGCTAGCTGATGCCACTCCTGAAGCGCATTGAATATCGCTCTGTTCTAGAATGTTTATCGGGAGGAGAGTTTCCTCCCAAGACCATAAGCCCTGTGCTTTCAGGGAGTTCCAGACTGCACCCCAGCCTAGCAGGCTGGCATTTGTCGTTACAATGATCCACTCTGGCCTGTGGAAACACATTCCCTGAGCCAGGTGGTCCTGAGACAACCACCAGAGAAGAGAATCTCTGGTCTCCTGATCCAGATGTATTTGCAGAGATAAATCTGCATAATCCCCATTCCACTGTTTGAGCATGCATAGTTGCACTGGTCTGAGGTGTAGGCGGGCAAAAGGAACTATGTCCATTGCCGCTACCATGAGTCTGATTACCTCCATACATTGAGCCACTGATGGCCGAGAAATGGAATGAAGAGCTCGGCAAGTGTTTAAGAGTTTTGATTTTCTGACCTCTGTCAGAAATATTTTCATTTCTACTGAGACTATCAGTCCCTGGGAGGAAACTCTTGTGAGAGGGAAGAGAGAACTCTTTTTTATGTTCATCTTCCACCTGTGAGATCTCAGAAAAGCCAACACGATGTCAGTGTGAGACTTGGTTAACTGGAAAGTCAACGCCTGAATTAAGATGTCGTCTAGATAAGGCGCCACTGCTATGCCCCGTGGTCTTAAAACCGCCAAAAGGGACCGTAGTACCTTTGTGAAAATCCTTGGAGCCGTGGCCAACCCGAAGGGAAGGACAACAAACTGGTAATGCCTGTCCAGAAAGGCGAATCTGAGGAATTGATGATGATCTCTGTGAATAGGGATGTGTAGATATGCATCCTTTAAGTCCACGGTAGTCATATATTGACCTTCCTGGATCAGAGGTAGAATAGTCTGAATAGTCTCCATCTTGAATGATGGTACTCTGAGGAATTTGTTTAGAATTTTGAGATCCAAGATTGGTCTGAAAGTTTCCTCTTTTTTGGGAACCACAAACAGGTTTGAGTAAAAACCTAGCCCTTGTTCCGCTTTTGGAACTGGGCGGATCACTCCCATGGTATGTAGGTCTTCTACACAGTGTAAGAACGCCTCTCTCTTTGTCTGGTTTGCAGACAATTGAGAAACGTGAAATCTCCCCCTTGGGGGGAGTCTTTGAAGTCCAGAAGATATCCCTGGGACACAATTTCTTACGCCCAGGGATCGTGAACATCTCTTGCCCAAGCCTGAGCAAAGAGAGAGAGTCTGTCCCCTACTAGATCCGGTCCCGGATCGGGGGCTACCCCTTCATGCTCTCTTGGAGGCAGCAGCAGACTTCTTGGCCTGTTTACCCTTGTTCCAAGCCTGGTTAGGTCTCCAGACTGACTTGGATTGGGCAAAATTCCCCTCTTGCTTTGCCGCAGGGGAAGCTGAAGCGGGACCACCCTTGAAGTTCCGAAAGGAACAAAAATTATTTTGTTTGGTCCTCATTTTATTTGTTTTATCCTGAGGGAGGGCGTGGCCTTTCCCTCCAGTGATGTCTGAAATAATCTTTCAGTTCAGGCCTGAATATGGTCTTTCCTCTGAAAGGGATGTTCAAAAGTTTAGATTTTGATGACACATCAGCAGACCAGGACTTAAGGCATAACGCCCTGCATGCTAAAATGTCAAAACCTGAATTCTTTGCCGCTAATTTAGCCAGTTGGAAAGCGGCATCTGTAATGAAAGAATTAGCCAACTTAAGGGCCTTAATTCTATCCATAATATCCTCTAATGGAGTCTCCATCTGAAGAGCCTCTTCTAGAGCCTCGAACCAGAAAGCAGCTGCAGTAGTTACAGGAACAATGCACGCAATAGGTTGGAGAAGAAATCCTTGATGAACAAAAATTTTCTTTAGGAGACTCTCTAATTTTTTATCCATAGGATCTTTGAAAGCACAACTGTCTTCAATAGGTATAGTTGTACCCTTAGCGAGAGTAGAAACAGCTCCCTCCACCTTAGGAACTGTCTGCCACGAGTCCCGCATGGTGTCAGATATGGGAAACATTTTCTTAAAAACAGGAGGGGGAACGAACAGTATACCTGGTCTATCCCACTCCTTAGTAACAATATTCACAATCCTCTTAGGGACTGGAAAAACATCAGTGTAAACAGGAACCTCTAAGTATTTGTCCATTTTACACAATTTCTCTGGGACCACTATAGGGTCACAATCATCCAGAGTCACTAATACCTCCCTGAGCAACAAGCGGAGGTGTTCAAGCTTAAATTTAAAGGCCGTCATATCAGAATCTGTTTGAGGGAGCGTCTTTCCTGAATCAGAAATATCTCCCTCAGATAGCAAATCCCTTGCCCCTACTTCAGAACATTGTGAGGGTATATCGGATATGGCTACTAAAGCATCAGAAGGCTCAGCAGTTGTTCTTAACCCAGAGCTGTCACGCTTTCCTTGTAAACCAGGCAGTTTAGATAAAACCGCTGTGAGGGTTGTATTCATAACTGTGGCCATGTCTTGTAAAGTAAATGAAGTTGACGCACTAGAGGTACTTGGCGTCACTTGTGCGGGCGTTACTGGTTGTGACACTTGGGGAGAGCTAGATGACAAACCCTCAATTCCTTCTGTCTGAGAATCATCTATTGCTATATTTTTAAGTGCTATAATATGCTCTTTATAATTTATAGACATAGCAGTGCAAGTGGGACACATTCTAAGAGGGGGTTCCACAATGGCTTCTAAACACATTGAACAAGGATTTTCCTTGGTGTCAGACATGTTAAACAGGCTAGTAATGAAACAAGCAAGCTTGGAAAACAATTTATTCAAAGTAAATAATACTTAGAAAAAAACGGTACTGTGCCTTTAAAAGAAAAAAAGATGCACAAACTCTGCAAAACAGTGTAAAAAAGCAGTAAACTTTACAAAATTTTTACAGTAGAATCATAAAGCCTTAGTAAGTTTGCACAGCCAGCCAAATAAACGATTAACCCCTTAATGTAAAAACCGGATTGACAAAACTTCAAAAACCGGTAAAAAAACGTTCAGCACCTGCCCTTTAGGATATATTTGTGGTGAAAAAACTTATTTTGGCCCCTCAAACACAGCAGGACCCTCTGGATAAGCAGCTGGATGTCTTCAGAGTAAAAGAAACTGCACAACTGAGGCGCGAAAATAGGCCCCTCCCACTTCACTCGATGTTAGTGGGGCCTAAAAGAAACACACCAAAGTGTTTCTAAACCAGCCATGTGGGTTAATAACCCTTAAATAAGCCACAATGACCCCTTAAAGTCCCTCAAAAAATGTTAAGTTTTCAATAAAAAACGTTTTTCCCATAAGTGCCACCATTAACAAATGAGCCCTTTATGCAAGCTGGGATTCTCTATTAAGTGTCTGAATACAGCTTACCCTTCCCTCATGGGGATATTGTCAGCCTTTTCTAGAATTATCACAGTCTGTCTAGAAAAAAATTGAATGAACATACCTCAATGCAGCTTAGTATGCAAACCGTTCCCCCAACTGAAGTTTTCCTGTACTCCTCAGCATCTGTGGGAACAGCAGTGGATCTTAGTTACAAAGTGCTAAGATCATCATCCTCCTTGCAGAAATCTTCATCCCTTTTCTGCCAGAGAGTGAATAGTACACACCGGTACCATTTAAAATAACAAACTTTTGCTTGAGAAAATAAAAACTAACATTTTTGTCACCACACTCACTTTATCCTTCCTAGCAGTTAAGCCGGCAAAGAGAATGACTGGGGTGGTGGAGTTAAGGGAGGAGCTATATAGACAGCTCTGCTGTGGGTGCTCTCTTTGCCACTTCCTGTTAGGAAGGAGAATATCCCACAAGTATGGATGAATCCGTGGACTCGATACATCTTGCAAGAGAAATAAAGTTATTATTCACTAAACCTCTGGCCTCCCACATCACCGCCACTAAATATACCTATTAGCCCCTAAACCGCCAGCCCCCCACATCGCAAAAAACTAAATTAAACTATTAATCCCTAAACCTAACAACCCCCTAGCTTTATATTAAAATTACAAGATCCCTATCTTAAAATAAATAAAAACTTACCTGGGAAATTTAAAAAAAACTAAGTTTAAACTATATATTAAACTAACATTACTATTATACTAAAATTAAAATAACTATCAATTAAACAAATTAAATTACACATTAAAAAAACCTAACACTACTAAAAAAAATCTACAATTACAAAAAATTAAATATACTAACTTACAAAAAATTAAAAACACTAAAGTGCAAAAAATAACACAATAACTTACAATAAATAACAAAATTATCCAAAATAAAAAAATACACCCTATAAAAATAAAAAAGCCCCCCAAAATAAAGAAAACCCTAGCCTACAATAAACTACCAATAGCCCTTAAAAGGGCCTTTTGTAGGGCATTGCCCTAAAGAAATCAGCTCTTTTACCTGAACAAAATACAATGACCCCCCTAACAGTAAAACCCACCACCTAACCAACCCCCCAAAATGAAAAACCTAATTCTAACAAAAACCTAAGCTGCCCATTGCCCTGAAAAGGGCATTTGTGTGTGCATTGCCATTAAATGGGCATTCAGCTCTTTATCTTGCCCTGAAAAGGGCATTTAGCTCTTTTAAGAAAAGCCCAAACTCTAATCTAAAAAAAAAAAAACACCCAAAAAAGTTAAAAAAACCTAACTCTAAATCACTTGCAGTTTTTGAAGTCCAGACATCCAGGTGGCGAGGTCTTCATCCATCCAGGCGGCGTCTTCTATCTTCATCCAGACGGCATCTTCTATGTTCATCCTGGCAGCGTCTTCTATCTTCATCCCGGCGGCGTGGAGCAGGTCCATTCTGAAGACATCCGGCACAGAGCATCCTCTTCATACGGTCACCTTCGTATACTGAATCTTCAATGCAATGGAGCCTTTTCAAAATGTCGTCCCTTGCATTCCTATTGGCTGATTTGATTTTGAAATTCAAATCAGCCAATAGGATGAGAGCTACTGAAATCCTATTGTCTGTTCAAATCAGCCAATAGGATTAGAACTACTGAAATTCTATTGGCTGTTCAAATAAAAAACTCTGACTTCAGAGAAGGTGGAGTACCCACCGAGAACGAAAGAAGCGTTTGCACATCGTGGGCATTTACTGTTGCTGTGCCCTGAGGGCCTTCTCGCTCGACTAGAACCAACCACAAAGGTTATCCACAGCATACTCAGCGCAATGTACTACGGACATACAGGGAATAACGGCTATTACACTTGCGACCAGAGCTAAGCACCACGCTGAAGGGATAAGATAAGTACACACGCTATTTATACTGGAACTTTGCCTCAGCCTTTCTGACTTACATTTCAGGCTATTATACAGTTTCTTGCCAGACATCAATTGGACTGAGCCTGTCTAATAAGGACCATTTCTTTATTGGGAACTGTAAACAATAACTGTTGTACACCTTAGTTACACCATCTTTTGGTCCTACTGAAGGCGCAGCACACTTGTGCATCAAACTTTTTCACTTTTATCTTATCTTGGTCTAATTGCTAACCGCATTGCTTATTGTCATAAATTATTAAATACATTATACATTTTTTGTCCTCAGACTCCATACAATTTGTTTGTTTTTTGATGTTTAATTTGTCCTCATTCTCTTTCTCCTCCTGTATTGATGAATCACTATATGGAATATTTTGTGTATTGCCATGTTTACCTCCCTCTCTATCATCTGGCCCTGTATGTGGTATGGCTTTATCTTCCGGTGACTCTGCCTCCACTGTTTTCCTCCACCTTTGACCTTCACTGACACTACCTGCACTATAATCCTTGGACGCTTCTACATTCCTCCACTGTTCCTCCGCCTACAGTTTTTATGGTGTGGAACAAAGTTGAATTTTGGTAATTTTGCATTTTTTTTAAGCTATATAATATTTTCTTTTTTTTTTATCATGGGTCTCATATTGGGCCACATTACGAGTTGAGAGCAAAATATCGCTTATATAAAAGTGATATTTGCGCTCAACTGAGTAATACCAGCGCACGAGTTAGGTGCAATGTGAATGTGACCTTGGGTTCGCATTGCACGGAGGAACTGCGCTCACAAGAGCGCGCTTCCATAGGCTCCAATGGGAGCCTCGTTCTCCTGCCATCAGGCATGGCATGAAAACTAGCGCAGTGAAGCGGCTAAGTCACGCAGCCATGGATAGCAAATATAAATATATATGTATATGCATATGTGTTAATATACACATTATCAAATAAATATATATGTATATAATTAATCATATACATATACAGTATATTTACTGGGAACACACAGTTCCCTTAGACCGCAATGTAAAGGCACTTTTCACGCCACACCGCCACTTTTAACACCTAGAAACTGCTCTGTGTAGTATTTTTTTTATGAAAAAAATGCTACATTTTTTTTCCATAAAAAAATAAAAGACTTTTTATTTTGGGGCCAATTGGGCCACTTTTAGAAAATTAACCAGAGAGCTGATGGTTAATTTTCGGAGCACTAATTGCTACTGCGAGCTTGCGGTAGCAATAGCCAGCCACTTGTAATGGCTGGTTATTTATTGCACGCCCGCAAATGGGCAAATTTGCCCATTTGCAGATGCATGATAAATTAGCGCTCCACTTGTAATCTAGCCCATTATTGTCAATGTGGCAGCATGCTCTTAATGTTGATTTAGGTTTATCTTAATTTTTTTACTTTTCTTGTATTCTGCACAATTTCTTGTCCATCATATTTAATTTCTCCTCTGTAAAGATTTAGAACCCAATAATCAAAAACTCACCAGTATGGAGATATTATTTTAGCATTATATGAGCATTTAAAGGGACATACAACCAACTTTCCAAATTACTTGTATTATCAAATGTCCTTAATTTTCTTGTTATCCTTTGTTGAAAAGCAGGAAGGTAAGTTTAGGAGTGTGCATGTGTCTGCAGTACTATATGTCAGCAGTTTTGCAACAATGTAATACATTAGGAAGAGCACTAGAGGGCAGCACTCTTTCCTGTCATGCAATGCTCCAGATATGTGCACATTACCTATCTAGATATTTCTTCAACAAAGAATAACAAGAGAAGTAAATTTGATAAAAGATGTCAATTGAAAACATTTTTTTAATTGTATTCTCTATCTGAAACATGAAAGAAAAGATTTTGGTTTCATGTCCCTTTAAAGGGACAGTCAAATCCAAAAAAATAGGGAATGCAATTTTAAACAACTTTCCACTTTACTTTTATCACCAATTTTGCTTTGTTCTCTTGGTATTCTTAGTTGAAAGCTAAATCTTGGAGGTTCATATGCTAATTTCTTAGACCTTGAAGACTGCCTCTAATCTGAATGCATTTTGACCACTAGAGGGCATTAGTTCATGTATTTCATATGGATAACATTGAGCTCATGCACGTGAAGTTACCCTGGAGTGAGCACTGATTGGCTAAAATGTAAGTCTGTCAAAACAACTGAAATAAGGGGGCAGTCTGCAGAGACTTAGATACAAGGTAATCACAGAGGTAAAAAGTGTATTTATATAACTATGTTGGCTGTGCTAAACTGGGGAATGGGTAATAAGGTATTATCTTTCTTTTTAAACAAAAAAATACTGGTGTTGACTGTTCCTTTAAGCGTCTCTTCTTCATATCCAGAACCAACTTAGAGAGATAAACAGCTTCCAAGCTGCAAGTCTTTGAGGCGCCTTGCGTTACTAATGAGACTTCTCCGATAATCTCCCCAGACCAGAGAGCTTTAGAGATTCAGTTCCTTAGTATTACACTTCCTTAATTTAAACTTCAAAACTGATTCCACATAACTAAACTACAACATTCACATGCTACAATATACGTTTTTTGTTTGTTGGTTTTTTTGTTTGGAAAAACATAAATCTTCAATATTGTAACTTAACACATATTCCATGTAATCTCTGTTTTTTGTTATGTGTTTGGAAAATCCAATAAATACTTTTATTGTTATGGTTTTTTTTTTTAAATCTCCTTTTCTGATTGATTATGCACCCTCGCTGAGAGCAAGGATTGTGCCAGTGCTAGGAGCCAATACTTCTTCACAGAGTTTTTTCAATATCCCCTCAGGATCATAGAGAGCTATGGCAGACAATCATGTATGATATTTATGACTTGCAAACAGCAACCAGGCAAAATTCATATCTTATAACAAGATAAAAATAACAGTTGATGAAATGATTTAACTGTTATCCATAAACATGGTAGTCTTCCATCACATTTACGGTTTAGATAATGGCTTATATTTTTTCATTTTTTTAAACATTATACTTTATACTATAATTTCTATCATGAATATAGAAGAACAGCATTTTAACATGTCCAAAATATATTTTATAGTTGTGTGATACCTACTAATGCTCACAGGATGAAAAGGACAATAACCACAGATATATTGGTAGACAGAATTGATTTATGACAGGAGAATTTGTTTTAAAAAACTAATATATTTTGAAATGTTCTCTTTCAGAGGAATCAATGGAAAAAGAATTGAATGGGGTAAGTCACAAAAAGGAGTTGATGTCAGGGAATTAAGCTAATCTCCACCTACCATTTCAAGAGGAAAGATCCAGTGTTGTACCAGCATCTCCTGCATACTCCTGACAGGCTACTAAACCCCTCCGAACTTCTGGAGAGAGACTTGAACATCTGGCTCCTGTCTACACTGAGCAGTATGTATAAGATCTAGTAGGTAGTAATCATCACAGGATTTTCAAAAGGAAACATGAAGGATGCAGTGATTGTATATATATATATAAAGCACATGGACATTAGTCACACAGTTCTACTATGGTTTTCTGCCCTCTACAATTTATGGTTCAAATGTAAATGGCTTTTAATCATTGTACTCTGCAATGTTTTTCCTAATGTCCCTGTGCTGTAAATAGGTTGACACTTAAATAAACAAATAAATACATTATTGTTATTATTATTTATAACAACAACAACAACAATAATAATGGTGGTGTAATAGGGTTAGACTTAGGACTGATTATTTGCATCAGACTATGAGGAATATTGGATAAAAGATTATTTACTTAAAACTATGCCAGAATTCCATTTTAATTTCAATAATATTTTTGGTGGACTCTGCTAACATTCAGGAACTTATCAAATTGCAACTAAATTACTAATTGAAGATAGTCACATTATTCCTATTTTCCATTATCAATCAATCATTATTGATACAATTTAAATAATCCTCTAGAATCTTGCTACATTGGTGGATTTTTATTGCCGCAGCGAAGCCATTAGTGCTGAAGTTATTTAGTCATATTTCAAACACAGATTAATTTAGAAATCTAGCTCTTTTACTTGAGATACCGATACCACTTTACCCAACTTCTTTTTACTCCAGTCCATCATGATTTGAGACTACACACTATTTTTTTTAACATCACTCTAAGTAGAATGGATATCTGAATTTTTGGTGACAGTTATTGAGTTTAATTGACTTGTAATTATGTAATGCTTGAAGAGATCATTTTATCCGTAAGTATGGAACAGTTTTGGGGCAAAATGTCACACACTTTAATACTTCCCTAGCACACAAGGACCATACCCCACTAGTAACTATATAATTCACTATTGAACCCTCACCATACTTACAATCCCTCATCACAAACACCATCCCA
Organism: Bombina bombina; assembly: GCF_027579735.1. Classification (NCBI taxonomy): domain Eukaryota; kingdom Metazoa; phylum Chordata; class Amphibia; order Anura; family Bombinatoridae; genus Bombina; species Bombina bombina. The sequence continues at coordinate 1,001,344,932 of NC_069503.1, forward strand.
CACCTAACCCCAGTGCCAAAATCTAACCAATAAATTACAAACAAAATAACTTTAAAACAAAAATCACCAAAATAGTTATAACTAAACTATGGCTGAAGTATCTCCTTTATTCATCCTCTTATGATTAAGTAATCAGTGCTCCATTAATCCTCCTCTGGGATTTTTCCTAAATATAAAGACATATAGGTAATTTGATTTGTTAACCAATCAGAATTGTGGATTGGTGGCTGTAGTTTCAACATTGAGCTCTCTTCTTTTTGGTAATGCTTCAGCCTTAAAAGGGTTATAGCAATTATAGTTTCAAACATTGCTAGCAAAGTGTGAGCCCAGTGTTAGCATAATTTTGATTATAATTCACTCATTTACCTACATGGTGTGAAATTCATTTGACCACAATCTTGTGCCTGTTTTCAGCAGATAATGATTACTGAGCTTCTGTGTGTTTTTCCAACAACAAAAAAATTCTGTCATTAATACCCTTTAAGAGCAAAACAGTTATATCACCCAAAAACATTACAACATTATTATTTGCCTTCTTAATATTGCAATAATTGTATTAAAAATAAAATTGACTGGAAGACAAGGATTTTATCGATTACATCACCAGTTGGATGCCTGTATGTTGATTCCTTATAATAGTGTTTAGTGATGCTTAATAGGTGTCATATGCTCCAAAACCATATAAATATCTATGTATGTTTCAATCTAAGGGATTTTAACATCTGCATAACTGGTATAGTGGCGATGTGTGTTTTTATTGGTTATTGATATCACTAATTTTTATTAGTGTAAAATTGCTTATTATTAACTGTTTAATTAATTGAGCAGGTCGTATTTGTATCTATTTTGTGACATTGCTTCCTATTGTCATCCATTATAGCAGGAGCAATATCAGTGTGTTTTGTGCACAAGCAAAAACCAGTCTTACAAACTAAACCTTTTTTGGGTACTCAGTAATAAGCGTTTTCTGAGGATTTATCAAGCCCTTTTAACCATGGAATTTGATAAGTGAAATATAGCAGTGAAAATGTGTTATTAAATATCAATAATTTGGATAGTGATCAGAACAAACAGAAATAGTAAAGATTAAATATAGGGTCAAACTGATAATGTAAAAAGTGCTAAAGAATGAGCACGTCATCGGTATGCATTAGCATGGAGAGAATTATCAAGAGATAGATAAGGCCAAAGACAAATCCCTGTTAAAAACAAGAAAAGACAGGAGCGCAACTCCGTGCACCAAACAGTACACGGAAGATCTAAGTGTAGATTAAAAATAATTTATTTGGTAAACATCACACAGCAGATTTAAAACATCGAATCAAACACTCACATCGATACCCTCAAACATATGAGGTATGTGCATGCGGTAAAAATATAAAGATTCCCCTTTACTGGTCTCCTCCTCTCTTCCTCCAAGGAATATTCGATAGCCAGCAGGTAAGTCTCTGTATAGATCTTTAGGACCCTCTCTGTTCCGTTTTGACACACACTGCTCTGAAAATGCCGGCTCCAGTGCAGAGGCTGTCTATTGCGTCAGAGTACGTCCAAGCGTATCATCAAGTGGGCGTGGCCTTACGCGTTTCGCGAGGCTCCTCCTCGCTTCGTCAGAGGCAATGCCCACATTGCTCATCCAAGCCCTTTTTAAATCATTCCCACTATTGCTTCTTCCCTGTTATAGGTTGACATACCTTGTGGTTTAAAGAGCCGCAAAAGGTCCATATTATTTTCTTCAATAATTGAACAAAAGGTTCAATAATAAAAATAACAATACACATAAAAAATCTTGTTAGCACATAAAAGAATACATAGTCCAAAAACATTCCATATTTAAATACTTCATACATAATAATAAAAGAACATAGCATCCTAAAACAAAAAATATATATATATATATTCCATACACAATCACTGCATCTATCTTTTGTTAAAAAATAATAATTAATAATTAATAAATAATAACTTAATTATAAAGAAGGATATTGCACGAAATATATTGCACAAACCTATAATGCAAATAGCAATAAAAGACATATTTAAAACACACACTGTGATCTCTAAATAATGTTCCATGTATTGAGAACGGTATATTTTGGGAACTGATGACATAAATACATTGGGAACACTATGTTTGCGGACAATAGACATAGATATATGGTAAAAGGATCCGTAAAATTTGATTTTAATAACTTAGGCTAAAACGTAATACAGATACTTCCTATAAACCCATATATATATAAAAACACCATATTACACATCTAAAAAGGCTGCTAGATCAATGTCGCGATTCATACCCTCTGGACCCAACGCTTCCAGCTTATGAATCCAATAGGTTTCGCGCTGTCTAAGGAGGAGTAATCTATCTCCTCCCCTAATAGGATTTTTCACATGTTCTATTGCTAAAATGCTAAGACCTGTGCTATCTTTTCCGTGTGCTTCAAGAAAATGTGCTGGCACACCATGGTTATCTAACCCATTGTCTATGTTTCTCAGGTGCTCATTGAATCGTGTTTTCACAGGTCGCTTCGTGCGGCCTACATAGATTTTGTCACATGAGCACCTGAGAAGATACACAACGTAGCAGGTCCTGCAGTTCATCAATCCTTTTACTCTAAAAGTAGTTTCCCCTTTTCTCTTACCAAAGGCACATTTGTTTTTCTCCATATGTGCACAACAACTACAGTTCTTCCTACTACACTTAAAGAATCCCTCTGTGTTCTTATTTAGCCAATTCGCATGATTCCCAGATTTAAGCATACTTGGGCTAATCCTATTCTTAACACTTGAGTTCCTCTTAAAAATGACCTGTCCTTTATCGTTCAAGACATCTCTCAGGATCGGATCTTGCATTATGATTGGCCAATACTTCTTCATTGCTTTTTCAATTTCCCTTGAAGCTCTATTAAATTTTGTTACCAATTGTATCTTTCTTTTATTATCCCTACTCTTTTTCTTTTGTTTGGTGCCCTTAATCAGTTTATCCCTATCCATTGTTCCAACTCTTTCCTGAATCTCTCTTAGATCTTTAATGTCATATCCCTTTGCTAAAAATCTATTTGTAATAACACTTGCTGCTGCTTGATAGTCACCATCCTTTGTGCAGTTGCGTCTCGAGACGATAAAGGACAGGTCATTTTTAAGAGGAACTCAAGTGTTAAGAATAGGATTAGCCCAAGTATGCTTAAATCTGGGAATCATGCGAATTGGCTAAATAAGAACACAGAGGGATTCTTTAAGTGTAGTAGGAAGAACTGTAGTTGTTGTGCACATATGGGGAAAAACAAATGTGCCTTTGGTAAGAGAAAAGGGGAAACTACTTTTAGAGTAAAAGGATTGATGAACTGCAGGACCTGCTACGTTGTGTATCTTCTCAGGTGCTCATGTGACAAAATCTATGTAGGCCGCACGAAGCGACCTGTGAAAACACGATTCAATGAGCACCTGAGAAACATAGACAATGGGTTAGATAACCATGGTGTGCCAGCACATTTTCTTGAAGCACACGGAAAAGATAGCACAGGTCTTAGCATTTTAGCAATAGAACATGTGAAAAATCCTATTAGGGGAGGAGATAGATTACTCCTCCTTAGACAGCGCGAAACCTATTGGATTCATAAGCTGGAAGCGTTGGGTCCAGAGGGTATGAATCGCGACATTGATCTAGCAGCCTTTTTAGATGTGTAATATGGTGTTTTTATATATATATGGGTTTATAGGAAGTATCTGTATTACGTTTTAGCCTAAGTTATTAAAATCAAATTTTACGGATCCTTTTACCATATATCTATGTCTATTGTCCGCAAACATAGTGTTCCCAATGTATTTATGTCATCAGTTCCCAAAATATACCGTTCTCAATACATGGAACATTATTTAGAGATCACAGTGTGTGTTTTAAATATGTCTTTTATTGCTATTTGCATTATAGGTTTGTGCAATATATTTCGTGCAATATCCTTCTTTATAATTAAGTTATTATTTATTAATTATTAATTATTATTTTTTAACAAAAGATAGATGCAGTGATTGTGTATGGAATATATATATATATATTTTTTGTTTTAGGATGCTATGTTCTTTTATTATTATGTATGAAGTATTTAAATATGGAATGTTTTTGGACTATGTATTCTTTTATGTGCTAACAAGATTTTTTATGTGTATTGTTATTTTTATTATTGAACCTTTTGTTCAATTATTGAAGAAAATAATATGGACCTTTTGCGGCTCTTTAAACCACAAGGTATGTCAACCTATAACAGGGAAGAAGCAATAGTGGGAATGATTTAAAAAGGGCTTGGATGAGCAATGTGGGCATTGCCTCTGACGAAGCGAGGAGGAGCCTCGCGAAACGCGTAAGGCCACGCCCACTTGATGATACGCTTGGACGTACTCTGACGCAATAGACAGCCTCTGCACTGGAGCCGGCATTTTCAGAGCAGTGTGTGTCAAAACGGAACAGAGAGGGTCCTAAAGATCTATACAGAGACTTACCTGCTGGCTATCGAATATTCCTTGGAGGAAGAGAGGAGGAGACCAGTAAAGGGGAATCTTTATATTTTTACCGCATGCACATACCTCATATGTTTGAGGGTATCGATGTGAGTGTTTGATTCGATGTTTTAAATCTGCTGTGTGATGTTTACCAAATAAATTATTTTTAATCTACACTTAGATCTTCCGTGTACTGTTTGGTGCACGGAGTTGCGCTCCTGTCTTTTCTTGTTTTTAACAGGGATTTGTCTTTGCTTTTGTTACCACGGAATATACACCAGTGGATCTTAAAGGAGCAGCAGAGAGGTGTGGATTAAGACTGTACAATTCTTATACGTATGGACTGAAGTGATTAATTACTAGTACCTAGTACTGAGACTGTAAAATTGTGTATGGTAAGAACGAACCTTTTTATTGTTTTATCCTGCATTTTAGGAGTTTTTTATGTGACCAGTTCTATTGTTGGAATACATTGTTTACCCATTAAGTTCTTATAGAATTGTGCTCACTTTTTGAATCTCATATATCATTTATATATATATTGGTTTGGGTGGCGCTTTGGGATTTTGCTTTGTGTTTTAGATAAGGCCAAACCCTTTATTTGAAATTGATAGGTGAGAAGATTTTACGAAAAATTTTTTGTAAACAGCAAGATATATTAATTGTCTGCTATTGTTTATTCTCAAAACTGATTCCATAAATGTTTAAATGGCACCAGGTTGCAGGAGGCATTCATTTGGTACACAACCTATTATTATTTTTATTATTAATGCAAGTCTTTTGCTTTGGGAAAAAATAAATCTTCAATATTATAACATAACAAATATTGCTTTTAATTTCTGGATCTAGTTGTGTATTTCCAAAACCCAATAAATCATTTTAGAAAACATTTTTCCTTTTCTGATTGATTATATACACTCACAGTGTAGAATGAGGGTGCTGGTGCAAGGACCCAGTGCTTATTCATATAGCTTTTCGCAAGACAATCATTTATGCTGTTTATTTATTGCTAACAACCCCCGGACAAATAGTAATGAAAAACAAGACAGGAAAACAGAAGATTAAATAGTTTTACAATCACCATCTTAAATGTCCAGATTGTCACCTGTCACTTATTTACTGCTTATTTCTCAATATTAGAGACAGGATATACTCTTAAACACATATGTATGACTAGTATTTAAATAACCATTATGAAGTAGTTGGGTGGGGCCGTGTAATTCTTTGCTATATTATATAATTTTCAATTATTTATAAATGTTACGTAAGCTATCCAATGCACAAATGAATCATACATCTAAAAAAAAAAAAAATGAATAATAGCTATTTAAGTTAATATTGGCTTAAAGATAACATGTGGTCAGTAAATCAGCTGGGTGGGCCACCCATTAAATAGGTCCTGGGGAAAACACGGTAATAACACTAATATTAATTGGCTTATAATAACCACATCTCTTTTGGTGGAGAGGGACAAGCCTGACAAGAAAACATTTGTGAATTCAAGAGAGGAACACTTAGAGGCCAATTTAACAAAGGTCTTGCGGACCTGATCCGACAGTGCGGATCAGGTCCGCAAGACCTCGCTGACTGCGGAGAGCAATACGCTCTCTCCGTATTCAGCATTGCACCAGCTGCTCACAGAAGCTGCTGGTGCAACGCCACCCCCTGCAGACTTGCGGCCAATGGGCCGGTGGCAGGAAGGTGTCAATCAACCCGATCATACTCAATCGGGTTGAATTTCGGCGATGCCTGTCCGCCTGCTCAGAGCAGGCCGACAGGGTTATGGAGCAGCGGTCTTTAATGTGTAATATTATGTTTAAACTGAAAGAATTACAGTGGAATCAGTCAAGTTCTAAGAAATGCTGATACAGACAACTCCCAGAATTCAAAATGGCAGGTAGTTGGAATGGTTCTTATGAATTGCTTTTAGTTCATTGAGGGTATTTGTTTCCTTTGTACATGCTAACATGTTCCTATTGTTTGTAAAGTTGTCTATTTACAGTATAAGCATAGCCAGGAACCAAACCTAACTGCAAACAATAAATAATCTTCCCTTCTTCCATCCAGTAACCTTGCTCTAGTAAGTGTGTGACATAAGAAACCAAATATTTTATTTTATTCTATATATATTAATTGTCTGCACTGTATTCACTTTACTTATTATGATTTTTGTTGTCAGGCTTTCTGTGCACTCTTGGCTATGTTGCTTATCAAGGACATACAATTGCAAAAATAAATTGATCTAGTGAGTTATATTCAAAAAATTGTACAAAAAACCAACGGCTAGATTTGGAGTTTTGTCGGTAAGGACCCGCGTAGCTAACGCCGGCTTTTTTCTGGCCGCACCATAAAAATAACTCTGGTATTGAGAGTCCACATAAAGGCTGCGTTAGGCTCCAAAAAAGGAGCGTAGAGCATATTTAACACAGCTTCAACTCTCGATACCAGAGTTGCTTACGCAAGCGGCCAGCCTCAAAAACGTGCTCGTGCACGATTCTCCCATAGAAAACAATGGGGCTGTTTGAGCTGAAAAAAAAACCTAACACCTGCAAAAAAGCCGCGTTCAGCTCCTAACGCAGCCCCATTGTTTGCTATGCGTAAACACTTCCTACGTCTGCACCTAACACTCTAACATGTACCCCGAGTCTAAACACCCCTAACCTTACACTTATTAACCCCTAATCTGTCGCCCCCGCTATCGCTGACCCCTGCATATTATTTTTAACCCCTAATCTGCCGCTCCGTAAACCGCCGCTACTTACATTATCCCTATGTACCCCTAATCTGCTGCCCCTAACACCGCCGACCCCTATGTTATATTTATTAACCCCTAATCTGCCCCCCACAACGTCGCCTCCACCTGCCTACACTTATTAACCCCTAATCTGCCGAGCGGACCTGAGCGCTACTATAATAAAGTTATTAACCCCTAATCCGCCTCACTAACCCTATAATAAATAGTATTAACCCCTAATCTGCCCTCCCTAACATCGCCGACACCTAACTTCAATTATTAACCCCTAATCTGCCGACCGGAGCTCACCGCTATTCTAATAAATGTATTAACCCCTAAAGCTAAGTCTAACCCTAACACTAACACCCCCCTAAATTAAATATAATTTTAATCTAACGAAATTAATTAACTCTTATTAAATAAATTATTCCTATTTAAAGCTAAATACTTACCTGTAAAATAAATCCTAATATATCTACAATATAAATTATAATTACATTGTAGCTATTTTAGGATTAATATTTATTTTACAGGCAACTTTGTAATTATTTTAACCATGTACAATAGCTATTAAATAGTTAAGAACTATTTAATAGTAACCTAGTTAAAATAATTACAAAATTACCTGTAAAATAAATCCTAACCTAAGTTACAATTAAACCTAACACTATACTATCATTAAATTAATTAAATAAAATACCTACAATTACCTACAATTAAACCTAACACTACACTATAAATACATTAATTAAATACAATATCTACAAATAACTACAATGAAATAAACTAACTAAAGTACAAAAAATAAAAAAGAACTAAGTTACAAAAAATAAAAAAATATTTACAAACATAAGAAAAATATTACAACAATTTTAAACTAATTACACCTACTCTAAGCCCCCTAATAAAATAACAAAGCCCCCCAAAATAACAAAATGCCCTACCCTATTCTAAATTACTAAAGTTAAAAGCTCTTTTACCTTACCAGCCCTGAACAGGGCCCTTTGCGGGGCATGCCCCAAGAAGTTCAGCTCTTTTGCCTGTAAAAAAAACATACAATACCCCCCCCAACATTACAACCCACCACCCACATACCCCTAATCTAACCCAAACCCCCCTTAAACCTAACACTAAGCCCCTGAAGATCTTCCTACCTTATCTTCACCATACCAGGTTCACCGATCCGTCCTGAAGAGCTCCTCCGATGTCCTGATCCAAGCCCAAGCGGGGGCCTGAAGATGTTCATGATCCGGTAGAAGTCTTCATCCAAGCGGGGCAGAAGAGGTCTTCCATCCGATTGAAGTCTTCATCCAAGCGGGGCAGAAGAGGTCTTCCATCCGATTGAAGTCTTCATCCAGGCAGCATCTTCTATCGACATCCATCTGGAGCGGAGCGGCAGCATCCTGAAGACCTCCGACGCGGAACATCCATCCTGGCCGACGACTGAACGACGAATGACGGTTCCTTTAAATGACGTCATCCAAGATGGCGTCCCTCGAATTCAGATTGGCTGATAGGATTCTATCAGCCAATCGGAATTAAGGTAGGAATATTCTGATTGGCTGATGGAATCAGCCAATCAGAATCAAGTTCAATCCGATTGGCTGATCCAATCAGCCAATCAGATTGAGCTCGCATTCTATTGGCTGTTCCGATCAGCCAATAGAATGCGAGCTCAATCTGATTGGCTGATTGGATCAGCCAATCGGATTGAACTTGATTCTGATTGGCTGATTCCATCAGCCAATCAGAATATTCCTACCTTAATTCCGATTGGCTGATAGAATCCTATCAGCCAATCGGAATTCGAGGGACGCCATCTTGGATGACGTCCCTTAAAGGAACCGTCATTCTTCAGTTGGACGTCGCCGGATGAAGATGGGTCCGCGTCGGAGGTCTTCAGGATGGAGCCGGTCCTCATCGGATGAAGATAGAAGATGCCGCTTGGATCAAGATGGTTGCCGGTCCGGATCTACTCTTCTTCCCGGATAGGATGAAGACTTTGGAGCCTCTTCTGGACCTCTTCAGCCACCGGATGATGGATGTCTAGCCCCCGCTTGGGTTGAATGAAGATTTTGGAGCCAGGACGGATCGGTGATACCTGGTGAGGTGAAGACAAGGTAGGATGATCTTCAGGGGCTTAGTGTTAGGTTTATTTAAGGGGGGTTTGGGTTAGATTAGGGGTATGTGGGTGGTGGGTTGTAATGTTGGGGGGGGGTATTGTATGTTTTTTTTTACAGGAAAAAGAGCTGAACTTCTTGGGGCATGCCCCGCAAAGGGCCCTGTTCAGGGCTGGTAAGGTAAAAGAGCTTTGAACTTTAGTAATTTAGAATAGGGTAGGGCATTTTTTATTTTGGGGGTCTTTGTTATTTTATTAGGGGGCTTAGAGTAGGTGTAATTAGTTTAAAATTGTTGTAATATTTTTCTTATGTTTGTAAATATTTTTTTATTTTTTGTAACTTAGTTCTTTTTTATTTTTTGTACTTTAGTTAGTTTATTTCATTGTAGTTATTTGTAAATATTGTATTTAATTAATTTATTGATAGTGTAGTGTTAGGTTTAATTGTAGGTAATTGTAGGTATTTTATTTAATTAATTTAATGATAGTATAGTGTTAGGTTTAATTGTAACTTAGGTTAGGATTTATTTTACAGGTAAATTTGTAATTATTTAACTAGGTAGCTATTAAATAGTTCTTAACTATTTAATAGCTATTGTACCTGGTTAAAATAATTACAAAGTTGCCTGTAAAATAAATATTAATCCTAAAATAGCTACAATGTAATGATAATTTATATTGTAGCTATATTAGGATTTATTTTACAGGTAAGTATTTAGCTTTAAATAGGAATAATTTATTTAATAAGAGTTAATTAATTTCGTTAGATTTAAATTATATTTAACTTAGGGGGGTGTTAGTGTTAGGGTTAGACTTAGCTTTAGGGGTTAATACATTTATTAGAATAGCGGTGAGCTCCGGTCGGCAGATTAGGGGTTAATGTTTGAAGTTAGGTGTCGGCGATGTTAGGGAGGGCAGATTAGGGGTTAATACTATTTATTATAGGGTTAGTGAGGCGGATTAGGGGTTAATAACTTTATTATAATAGCGGTGCGGTCCGCTCGGCAGATTAGGGGTTAATAAGTGTAGGCAGGTGGAGGCGACGTTGAGGGCGGCAGATTAGGGGTTAATAAATATAACATAGGGGTCGGCGGTGTTAGGGGCTTCAGATTAGGGGTACATAGCTATAATGTAGGTGGCGGCGCTTTGCGGTCGGCAGATTAGGGGTTAATTATTGTAGGTATCTGGCGGCGACGTTGTGGGGGGCAGGTTAGGGGTTAATAAATATAATACAGGGGTCGGCGGTGTTAGGGGCAGCAGATTAGGGGTACATAGGGATAACTTAGCTGGCGGCGCTTTGCGGTCGGCAGATTAGGGGTTAAAAAAAATAAATCGAGTGGCGGCGATGTGGGGGGACCTCGGTTTAGGGGTGCATAGGTAGTTTATGGGTGTTAGTGTACTTTAGAGTACAGTAGTTAAGAGCTTTATGAACCGGCGTTAGCCCAGAAAGCTCTTAACTACTGACTTTTTCCTGCGGCTGGAGTTTTGTCGTTAGAATTCTAACGCTCACTTCAGACACGACTCTAAATACCGGAGTTAGGAAGATCCCATTGAAAAGATAGGATACGCAATTGACGTAAGGGGATCTGCGGTATGGAAAAGTCGCGGCTGAAAAGTGAGCGTTAGACCCTTTTTTGAGTGACTCCAAATACCGGAGTTAGCCTAAAACCAGCGTTAGGAGCCTCTAACGCTGGTTTTCACGGCTAACGCCAAACTCCAAATCTAGGCCCAAATGTTCTAACATGGGAACCTATGTTGACCTATAAGAAATTAAAGGAGCTGGTCAGTAAAAGGGAGAACAACTGATAGACCGAATTAAAATATATATCTATCTGTTTATTCTAATAGTGATCTTAAAAAAATAGCAATGGAGTAATTTTTGGCTTAGCATACACTAAGAAATATGGAGTATGTAGCGGTAGTAAATTTGGATAGGAAAAATTTCATGAAGCTTTGATAAATCTCAGCAATCAAAGTACTTAGTTAAAATTAGTTACAGATCCAACATTTACTTCCAGTATTAAGTAGACTGAACAAATAGTAGCCAAAGGTGTAGTTAAATATAATCCCTTGTATAATTTTTTTATTACATTAAAAATGTATAAGGATTTCCATTATGCTACAGGTGAGTGGTATTGGTTAATTTGTTCCCAACGAAAAAAATCAGAATCTTAACTGCCACAACCCTCCATCACAAACAACCCCCTAACCTCCTAACAGCTAACTGCCTAAGACCCCTAACCTGAGACCCCTAAGTTAGAAAAAATAAAAAGCACTAGCATTACAAAAAAAAGAAGCTTTTTCTCTTTGCTGTATAAGGGGGAACTTTGTATTCAAGCTTCAGTGTGCTGCCATGAAAGCATGAAGATATGGATGGAAGAAGAGCACCACCGGAGAAGACTGAAGAGAACCTAATGACCGCCGCTATAGACCCATCTCTGCCCCCCTAGGGAGCCGGATTCAAGTTGGTGAGAACCTACTTTTGGGGTTTAGATTTAGGATTTTTTTTGGTTGCGTTTTTTAGTAAAGGTTTTTTTTTTGCAAAGGAGCTTAATCACTGATGCCATTTGCAGGGCATTTTTTTATTGGGTTTTTAGATTCAGATTTTTTAAAGATAGTTTCTTTTAATGTTTCCGCAAAAGAGCTGTGATTAATTCAGGACAATGCTCGACAAATGCCCACATTTTAGATAAGGTTTGTTTTAAAGATAGTTTTTTGGGGGGTTCCTTTGGTTTTAATATAGATTTTTTTATGTAAAAGAGCTGATTTACTTCACTTAGGGCACTGTAGGTTTTAGTATAGATTTTCTATAGGAGGGGCTTTTTTAAGGGGATTTTAGTTTAAGGATAGGGCTTGTACTGGTTGGGGATTCTTATTTTTGGTAAAAAAAATTGTTAATGTTAGTGGGGGGGGGTTATCTTAGGGAGTCTCAGGTTAGAGGTCTTGAGCGGTTAGCTGCTAGGAGGTTATGGGGTTGTTTGTGATGGGGGGTTGTGGTGGTTTGGGGGTTAATAGTGTAGGGAGTTTATAGCAGTGGGATGTTTGGTGATTTAGGGGTTAATGGTTTGGGGAGTTTATTGCAGTGGATTGTGTGTCAGTTTAAGGGTTAATTGAGTAGTAGGGTAGTTTGCAATGGGGTGTGTCAAAGTTTAGGGGTTAATAAGGTAGCGTTATAATTTAAGTTGGGGTTTTGCCGGTTTAGGAGTTAATAGTGTAGGGACGGATAGAGTAGGTGGAAAACCTTTTTTCTTTCATGTAATTGGCAAGAGTCCATGAGCTAGTGACGTATGGGATATACATTCCTACCAGGAGGGGCAAAGTTTCCCAAACCTCAAAATGCCTATAAATACACCCCTCACCACACCCACAATTCAGTTTTACAAACTTTGCCTCCCATGGAGGTGGTGAAGTAAGTTTGTGCTAGATTTCTACGTTGATATGCTCTTCGCAGCAGGCTGAAGCCCGGTTTTCCTCTCAGAGTGCAGTGAATGTCAGAGGGATGTGAAGAGAGTATTGCCTATTTGAATACCATGGTCTTCCTCTAGGGGATCTATTTCATAGGTTCTCTGTTATCGGTCGTAGAGATTTCTTCTCCTACCTCCCTTTTCAGATCGACGATATACTCTTATATACCATTACCTCTACTGATTCTCGTTTCAGTACTGGTTTGGCTATCTACTATATGTAGATGAGTGTCTTAGGGTAAGTAAGTCTTATTTTATTCATGACACTCTAAGCTATGGTTGGGCACTTTATATGTAAAGTTCTAAATATATGTTTTAAACTTATATTTGCCATGATTCATGATAATCAGTATTCCTTCTTTCAGACTGTCAGTTTAATTTTTTTGGGAAAATGCATATGAATAAATATTTTTCTTACCTTAAAAATTTCAATTTGACTTTTTTTCTAAATTGCGGGCTGTTAGGCTCGAGGGTGCAGAAAATGCTTCAATTTATTGCGTCATTTTTGGCGCAAGACTTTTTTGGTGCAAAAATGTCGTCATTTCCGGCGTCATAGTTGACGCCGGAAGTTTTCACGTAGTTGCGTCATTTTTTGACGCATGTGTATTACAGACGTTTTTTTGGCGCCAAAAAATGTGGGCGTCATTCTTGGCGCCAAAATGTGGACGTCATACTTGGCGCCAGTTTTTTTTTTTTTTCCACATTATTTCAGTCTCACTTTTTTGTTGCTTCTGGTTGCTAGAGGCTTGTTTGTTTTGCATTTTTTCCCATTCCTGAAACTGTCATTTAAGGAATTTGATCATTTTGCTTTATATGTTGTTTTTTCTATTACATATTGCAAGATGTCACTACCTGACCCTGGATCAGAATCTACTTCTGGAAAGACGCTGCCTGATGTTGGTTCTACCAAAGCTAAGTGCATTTGTTGTAAACTTTTGGTAACTGTTCCTCCGGCTGTAGTTTGTGTTAGTTGTCATGATAAACTTTCTAACGCTGATAATGTTTCCATTAGTAATAATCCATTACCTGTTGTTGTTCCTTCAACATCTAATGTTCAGGATGTTCCTGTTAATGTAAGAGAATTTGTTTCTAATTCTATTCGGAAGGCTCTGTCTGTTATTCCTCCTTCTAGTAAACGTAAAAGGTCTTTTAAAACTTCTCATATTTCAGATGAATTTTTAAATGATCGCCATCATTCTGACTTATCTATTTCTGATGAGGATCTATCTGGTTCAGAAGATTCTGCCTCAGATATTGACACTGATAAATCTTCATATTTGTTTAAGATGAAGTTTATTCGTTCTTTACTTAAAGAAGTGTTGATTGCATTAGATATGGAGGAGTCTAGTCCTCTTGATATTAAAACTAATAAGCGTTTAAATTCAGTTTTTAAACCCCATGTAGTTATTCCAGGAGTTTTTCCAGTTCCTGATGCTATTTCAGAAGTAATTTCTAGGGAATGGAATAGTCTGGGTACTTCATTTACTCCTTCTCCAAGGTTTAAAGAATTGTACCCTTTGCCATCTGATAGATTAGAGTTTTGGGAAAAAATCCCCAAGGTTGATGGAGCTATCTCTACTCTTGCTAAACGTACTACTATTCCTACGGCAGATAGTACTTCTTTAAGGATCCTTTAGATAGGAAGCTTGAATCCTTTCTAAGGAAGGCTTATTTATGTTCAGGTAATCTTCTTAGACCTGCTATTTCTTTGGCTGATGTTGCTGCAGCTTCCACTTTCTGGTTGGAGGCTTTAGCGCAACAAGTATCAGACCATAATGCTTATAGCATTGTTAAACTTCTTCAACATGCTAATAACTTTGTTTGTGATGCCATTTTTGATATCATTAGAATTGATGTCAGGTATATGTCTTTAGCTATTTTAGCTAGAAGAGCTTTATGGCTTAAGTCTTGGAATGCAGATATGACTTCTAAGTCAACGTTGCTTTCTCTTTCTTTCCAAGGTAATAAATTATTTGGTTCACAGTTGGATTCAATAATTTCAACTGCTACTGGGGGGAAGGGAGCCTTTTTGCCTCAGGACAAAAAATCTAAAGGTAAATATAGGGCTGCTAATCGTTTTCGTTCCTTTCATCAGAATAAGGAACAGAAGCCTGACCCTTCCTCTAAAGGAACAGTTTCCGTTTGGAAACCTTCTCCAGTCTGGAATAAATCCAAGCCTTTTAGAAAGTCAAAACCAGCTCCTAAATCTGCATGAAGGTGCGGCCCTCATTCCAGCACAGCTGGTAGGGGGCAGGTTACGATTTTTCAAAGATGTTTGGATCAATTCGATTCACAGTCTTTGGATTCAGAACATTGTTTCACAAGGGTACAGAATAGGTTTCAAGGTAAGACCGCCTGTGAGAAGATTTTTTTCTCTCACGCATTCCAGTAAACCCAGTAAAGGCTCGGGCGTTTCTGAAATGTGTTTCAGACCTAGAGTCGGCTGGGGTAATTGTGCCAGTTCCAGTTCTGGAATGGGGTCTGGGGTTTTATTCAAATCTGTTCATTGTACTAAAGAAGGAGAATTCCTTCAGACCGGTTCTGGATCTAAAAATATTGAATCGTTATGTAAGGATACCAACTTTCAAAATGGTGACTATAAGGACTATTCTGCCTTTTGTTCAGCAAGGGCATTATATGTCTACAATAGACTTACAGGATGCATATCTTCATATTCCAATTCATCCAGATCACTATCAGTTCCTGAGATTCTCTTTTCTAGACAAGCATTACCAGTTTGTTGCTCTTCCATTTGGCCTAGCAACAGCTCCAAGGATCTTTTCAAAGGTTCTCGGTGCCCTTCTCTCTGTAATCAGAGAACAGGGTATTGCGGTATTTCCTTATTTGGACGATATCTTGGTACTTGCTCAGTCTTTACATTCTGCAGAATCTCACATGAATCAACTTGTGTTGTTTCTTCAAAGACATGGTTGGAGGATCAATTTACCAAAGAGTTCCTTGATTCCTCAGACAAGGGTAACCTTTTTGGGTTTCCAAATAGATTCAGTGTCCATGACTTTGTCTCTAACAGAAAAGAGACGTCTGAAATTGGTTTCAGCTTGTCGAAACCTTCAGTCTCAATCGTTCCCTTCGGTAGCTTTGTGCATGGAAATTCTAGGTATCATGACTGCTGCATCAGACGCGATTCCTTTTGCTCGTATTCACATGAGACCTCTCCAGCTTTGTATGCTGAACCAATGGTGCAGGGATTATACAAAGATATCACAATTAATATCCTTAAATCCCAATGTTCGATCTTCTCTGACTTGGTGGTTGGATCACCATCGTTTAATTCAAGGGGCCTCTTTTGTTCGTCCAACTTGGACTGTGATCTCAACAGATGCGAGTCTTTCAGGTTGGGGAGCTGTATGGGGATCTCTGACAGCGCAGGGGGTTTGGGAATCTCAGGAGGTGAGATTACCATTCAACATTTTGGAACTCCGTGCGATTTTCAGAGCTCTTCAGTTCTGGCGTCTTCTGAACAGAGAATCGTTTATTTGTTTTCAGACAGACAATGTCACAACCGTGGCGTATGTCAATCATCAAGGTGGGACTCACAGTCCTCAGGCTATGAAAGAAGTATCTCGGATACTTGTATGGGCAGAATCCAGCTCCTGTCTAATCTCTGTGGTTCACATCCCAGGTATAGACAATTGGGAAGTGGATTATCTCAGTCGCCAGGACGTTACATCCGGGCGAATGGTCTCTTCACCCAGAGGTATTTCTTCAGATTGTTCAAATCTGGGGACTTCCAGAAATAGATCTGGTGGCTTCTCATCTAAACAAGAAACTTCCCAGGTATCTGTCCAGATCCAGGGATCCTCATGCGGAAGCGGTGGACGCGTTGTCGCTTCCTTGGAATTATCAACCTGCTTATGTCTTTCCGCCTCTAGTTCTTCTTCCAAAAGTGATTTCCAAAATCCTAATGGAGCGTTCGTTTGTACTGCTGGTGGCTCCAGCATGGCCTCACAGGTTTTGGTATGCGGATCTCGTTCGGATGGCCAGTTGCCAACCTTGGACACTTCCGTTAAGGCCAGACCTTCTATCTCAAGGCCCATTTTTCCATCAGGATCTCAAATCATTAAATTTGAAGATATGGAGATTGAACGCTTGATACTTAGTCATAGAGGTTTCTCTGACTCAGTGATTAATACTATGTTACAGGCTCGTAAATCTGTGTCTAGAAAGATTTATTACAGAGTCTGGAAGACTTACATTTCTTGGTGTTCTTCTCATAAATTCTCTTGGCATTCTTTTAGAATTCCTAGAATTTTACAGTTTCTTCAGGATGGTTTGGATAAGGGTTTGTCTGCAAGTTCCTTGAAAGGACAAATCTCTGCTCTTTCTGTTCTTTTTCACAGAAAGATTGCTAATCATCCTGATATTCATTGTTTTGTACAGGCTTTGGTTCGTATCAATCCTGTCATTAAGTCAATCTCTCCTCCTTGGAGTCTTAATTTGGTTGTGAGGGCTTTACAGGCTCCTCCGTTTGAACCTATTTATTCTCTGGATATTTAATTACTTTCTTGGAAAGTTTTGTTCCTTTTGGCCATCTCTTCTGCTAGAAGAGTTTCTGAGTTATCTGCTCTTTCTTGTGAATCTCCTTTTCTGATTTTTCATCAGGATAAGGCGGTGTTGCGGACTTCATTTAAATTTTTACCTAAAGTTGTGAATTCTAACTACATTAGTAGAGAAATTGTTGTCCCTTCATTGTGTCCTAATCCTAAGAATTCTCTGGAGAGATCTTAACATTCTTTGGATGTAGTAAGAGCTTTGAAATATTATGTTGAAGCTACTAAAGATTTCAGAAAGACTTCTAGTCTATTTGTTATCTTTTCTGGTTCCAGGAAAGGTCTGAAGGCTTCTGCCATTTCTTTGGCATCTTGGTTAAAGTCTTTGATTCATTATGCTTATGTAGTGTGGGGTAAATCCCCGCCTCAAAGGATTACGGCTCATTCTACTAGGTCAGTTTCTACTTCCTGGGCTTCTAGGAATGAAGCTTCTGTTGATCAGATTTGCAAAGCAGCAACTTGGTCTTCTTTGCATACTTTTACTAAATTCTACCATTTTGATGTCTTTTCTTCTTCAGAAGCAGTTTTTGGTAGAAAAGTACTTCAGGCAGCTGTTTCAGTTTGATTCTTCTGCTTATTATTTCAATTTTTTGATTTGGGTTGTGGATTATTTTTTCAGCGGAATTGGCTGTCTTTATTTTATCCCTCCCTCTCTAGTGACTCTTGCGTGGAAGTTCCACATCTGGGGTATCTGCTATCCCATACGTCACTAGGTCATGGACTTTTGCCAATTACATGAAAGAAAACATAATTTATGTAAGAACTTACCTGATAAATTCATTTCTTTCATATTGGCAAGAGTCCATGAGGCCCACCCTTTTTTTGTGGTGGTTATGATTTTTTTGTATAAAGCACAATTATTCCAATTCCTTGTTTGATGCTTTCGCTCCTTTCTTATCACCCCACTTCTTGGCTATTTGTTAAACTGAATTGTGGGTGTGGTGAGGGGTGTATTTATAGGCATTTTGAGGTTTGGGAAACTTTGCCCCTCCTGGTAGGATTGTATATCCCATATGTCACTAGCTCATGGACTCTTGCCAATATGAAAGAAATAAATTTATCAGGTAAGTTCTTACATAAATTATGTTTTTTTGTTTGTTTGTTTAGTGCAACTTTTTTCTCAGCCTAAACTCTGTACTCAAAATTTTAAGTATGAGTGAAAAATGTGATTGCGTTTGAGCATTTACTTTCAACCTGTAATGCAAGTGCACTTTTGCGTTCAACACAGCCCATTGAAATACTTTGAGATTGTAATAAAATGCTTAATTATGCACAGTAGTACAACTTTACAATATACTTTCATTATTTATTTTGCCCCATTTTTCTGTAAGTTAGGTCTCAAAATTCTCAAGTCTTAATTAGCTTCTTCAAATAAGGAAATTAGTGGGTGATGTTTGGCCATTAAAACAAATTACAGCCAGCATGGTGTTATTCTAATGTTAGACTCCTCTGATAGGTTCATTGAATTAGTTCAGAAAAAAAAATATTTTCATTTAATAGAATTGTTTATTTTGTTTGTTTTCAGGCAACAGTTTAGCTATGGTGTATCCAGTTATCAGATCAGTTGTAGGTTTGTCTTGGAAATAGGAAAAATTATTTTTATAGACACGTTATGGCCATGTATACTGCGATCTTACATATATCATTTATAGAGAGAGTGTTGTTTGTGCTTCTCTGATTGAAGTAAATAATGTTGACCACAGGTTGTGGTTAAAGCCTGGCTTGACACATAATTTAATATTCTTGGAACTGATCTCTATTGCTGTAATGAGGGAAATTTAGGAATCTTGATTACTGCACGAGAGGGTTCATTTTTTGACTGGTAGTGCGTGTAATTTGTATGTTTTCTGCATTCCTTCTTTTAGTTCTTTTGCTTTGACATTTAGTTTTGCTTTTTCTTGATTGGGACAAATGGTGTCTTGCTAAGCATGTAAAGGATGTGAAATTAAATATAGTGAGTAGTTCCCCTTTTATGGAGCATTTATACAAGATGGGTGCTGGGAAAATGGACCTATTAAATCAGTATTGGTCCTGGTCCTCACCCCATGCTTACAGTAAGCTATGTGAGGAATTGCTGGCATGCACTAAATGTGGGTGGAAATTATATATTAGGAAAGAAAATCAGGAAACAAATTTGTTTTCCAATTATAGGACAGTGGTGAAGCTATGGCTGTAATTAAGATAAAGTGGTTGTGATTGGGTATTCTTTTCTTTCTTTATTAATTATTAGATTGGTGATGTTAAAAGATTGTTTTTAGACAAGATTTGACAAGTGTTGTTGTTAGGGTGAATGTCCAGTGACAAGTGGTGACCAATTTAATTTCTCTATTGTGCTGTGTGTTGTGCGATTTGGTATCTGGTGTGTATCAGTATTTTTATGTACTACTTTTATCTGGCTTTTTATGCAATGCTGAAAGTTGGAGGATTATCCTCTGTCGGTAAAGGTTGGTGGATTAAATAAGCCAATGTTATTGTAGACTGGAAGACATATTTCTAAGAAAAGAAAATTACTTCCAGTTAATTTAAGGAGGGAGGGGTTGGTTAATGCAGTATTAGAAATTGTTACAGGATCGTCATGTATTTGTGTTTATAATGCTATATAATTTAGCTATTAGGAAATTTATCAATAAAGGTAGTTGTTCTAAATGAAAGGGAAAATGCTTTACTGAATTTATTAAAGAAGGCAATAATTTATTTCAGTGTAATGATATACATTAATAAATATAATAGTTTCAAATAAAATGAATACAACTGTGAAATGTGTATTTTCACTCAAGGTTATGGAATTGTTTTTGTTTTATGACGGATGCCAATATGCTACTTGTGGTAATTTAGCTTAAGGTTATAAGATTGTTTTTATTTGCTGACTACTCATTATGATGTCAATAAACTGTCTAAAAGGGTATAAATACCCTTTTTTGACCTTTTAAGGGAGCAGAAGAGATAATCTGAACCAAAATGCTGTGTGGTATACTATTTATTTATATGCAAACATGACTAAACTATTATAACTCTGCAATATTGGATTCATATTTTTATATTTGCATTGCATTTATTTAGAAAAATATACGGCTAGATTTAGAGTTCTGCATTAGCCTTCAAAACCAGCGTTAGAGGCTCCTAACGCTGGTTTTGGGCTACCGCTGGTATTTAGAGTCATGTAGGTAAGGGTCTAACGCTCACTTTCCAGGACGTCGGAAGAAGAGGATGGATCCGCGCCGGAGGTCTTGAAGATGGAGCCTCTCATCGTCGGATGGAAGAAGATAGAAGATGCCGCTTGGATGAAGATGTCTACCGGTCCGGATCTCCTCTTCTGCCTGCATAGGATGAAGACTTCAGCCGGATCATGGACATCTTCAGCCGCCGCTTGGGCCAAGACTTCAGCCGGATCATGGACATCTTCAGCCCCCGCTTGGGTTTGGATGAAGACTTCGGAGCCTGGACCGATCGGTGATACCTGGCGTGGTGAAGATAAGGTAGGATGATCTTCAGGGGCTTAGTGTTAGGTTTATTTAAGGGGGGTTTGGGTTAGATTAGGGGTATGTGGGTGGTGGGTTGTAATTTTGGGGGGGTATTGTATGTTTTTTTTAACAGGCAAAAGAGCTGTTTTCTTTGGGGCATGCCCCGCAAAAGGCCCTTTTAAGGGCTGGTAAGGTAAAAGAGCTTTTCTTTTTTAATTTTAGAATAGGGTAGGGCATTTTTTTATTTTGGGGGGCTTTGTTATTTTATTAGGGGGCTTAGAGTTGGTGTAATTAGCTAAAAATTGTTGTAATATTTTTCTAATGTTTGTAAATTATTTTTTTATTTTTTGTAACTTAGTTATTTTTTTATTTTTTGTACTTTAGTTAGTTTATTTAATTGTATTTATTTGTAGGTATTTTATGTAATTAATTTATTGATAGTGTAGTGTTAGGTTTAATTGTAACTTAGGTTAGGATTTATTTTACAGGTAATTTTGTAATTATTTTAACTAGGTAGCTATTAAATAGTTATTAACTATTTAATAGCTATTGTACCTGGTTAAAATAATTACAAAGTTGCATGTAAAATAAATATTAATCCTAAAATAGCTACAATATAATTATTCGTTATATTGTAGCTATATTAGGGTTTATTTTACAGGTAAGTATTTAGCTTTAAATAGGATTAATTAATTTAATGAGTTAATTTATTTCGTTAGATAAAAATTATATTTAACTTAGGGGGGTGTTAGTGTTAGGGTTAGACTTAGCTTTAGGGGTTAAGAAATTTAATAGAGTAGCGGCGAGGTCCGGTCGGCAGATTAGGGGTTAATACTTGAAGTTAGGTGTCAGTGATGTTAGGGAGGGCAGATTAGGAGTTAATACTATTTATTATAGGGTTATTGAGGCGGGAGTGAGGCGGATTAGGGGTTAATAACTTTATTATAGTAGCGGTGAGGTCCGGTCGGAAGATTAGGGGTTAATTATTGTAGGTAGCTGGCGGCGACCTTGTAGGGGGCAGATTAGGGGTTAATAAATATAATATAGGGGTCGGCGGTGTTAGGGGCAGCAGATTAGGGGTACATAGGGATAACGTAGGTTGCGGCGGTGTACGGAGCGGCAGATTAGGGGTTAAAAAAAATATGCAGGTGTCAGCGATAGCAGGGGCGGCAGATTAGGGGTTAATAAGTGTAAGGTTAGGGGTGTTTAGACTCGGGGTACATGTTAGGGTGTTAGGTGCAGACTTAGAGAGTGTTTCCCCATAGGAAACAATGGGGCTGCGTTAGGAGCTGAACGCTGCTTTTTTGCAGGTGTTAGGTTTTTTTTCAGCTCAAAATGCCCCATTGTTTCCTATGGTGGAATCGTGCACAAGCACGTTTTTGAAGCTGGCCGCGTCCGTAAGCACCGCTGGTATTGAGAGTTGCAGTGGCGGTAAATTATGCTCTACGCTCCCTTTTAGGAGCCTAACGCAGCCCTTCTGTGAACTCTAAATACCAGCGGTATTTAAAAGGTGCGGGGGAAAAAAAGCCAGCGTTAGCTACGCCGGTCGTTACCGACAAAACTCTAAATCTAGCCGATATTTTTATTTTTGTAATATAATACTGCATATTTGTACAATAAAATAAAATTTGTTATATTTTTTTCACTCGTGCATCTTTCTATATTTAGTGTACCCAAAATCTTTCATAAGATATGAAACTATTTTTACTTATATAATATTAGAGTTAGGTGCCTGGAATTTAGATTTCAGAATAAGCTCTCTAAGGCCCTGATATTCAAAACCTCTCTGCTCAGGTGAGATATCATAAAATGATCCTCCAGCACTGCAAGATCCCTAGTAAAAATGTTAAAAGGCAGATTTTGCTTTACTTCTCCGAGGGGTGTTCCCTACATTTCTGTATGTGAAGGATAAAAAAGCCAAGTGCAATATAGCACTGCATGACATGACTGTTCTGCTGCATTTACACTTTGTGCTTTCCATTTTATATATTACATTTCGACTTTCTATCTTGTATTTTTTTTTGTATACAGCAGTGTATTTAGGATTGTGATTTTATAAATTCTGATTCTAGAGCAGACTTCATAGAGGCAGAACTCACTGAATTTTCTAAGAATATGTGAGGAACCTGGAAATCCATTGAGAGATGCCTTCCATAGAAAGTAATGAAGGTCTCTGGGATACAAAATTTCACATGGGAATTTAACTGAAGAACCCCTGGGGCTGATATAAAAGCTCAGCTTGCATCAATTACAAACTAAACTGAAATGTTTTTCACTACAATTTAACTTGCTTTGTCTATATTTTAGTATATATTGCTTTTCTGTAAGTTACAAATCAGTGAGGCCAGCTTGTTTAAAATACTTACAAAATTTTACTAAGACTTGTGAGAGAGCTTCAGACATACCCTGGGAACTCATGCAAAGACAATTCCAGCAAAGAAGCTGGACAGGATACTAACTGAAAAACACTCTGCCCTCTTTCATATGGGATTAGTGCATATAGGATTATAAAATATGTCAAATGTATTAGTTTATTTAAAAAGGGTAACACAATAAAAACAGTTGCAGTACAGTGGTTTTCAAACTATTATTATGCAAATGGTGGCTAGTTACAGATATTGGTCCTGAAGTAATATCATGGATAGTAACTCCACCAAGAAAAATGTTTTTTTTCTCTTTCGTGGCAAACCTTGACAGTGAAAGGTATAATTATGATATGCTGTGGGCTAGCATTCCTACAAAATTAAAGACTAGATCCATAGGAGGCTAGTAACTGGCAGTCAGGCACAGAGTATGCTTATATATTATGAACCTCAGAAAATTGTTGGGGTAGTTACCAGATAGTAAATTTCAGGTAACAATGAGATCTAAGTATTATCTCAAGAGGTACAACCAGCGTTAGGGTAAACCCATTACAGATAACATTGTTAATATTGCTCATATCAGCATTACCCTATAGGAAATCTATTGCTGGCCTGAATATGATCAGCTTATAGATTATACACAGAATCTCAATTGTACCGATTTTACCCTCTGCAATAGAATACTGCAAAATGGTAGTGTGACCGGGTATTTGAACCTTATAGGTTATAGGTTTCTGAAGCTGTCAGTTTTAGTTTTACATACAGCAAATTCAAGGTGCAATCTTGTTTGTAAAAACTACACAGAAATTAACAAATTAGGACCATATTTTGTATAAGTAACACAGAAACTTTTAAAACATAATCAGAATTTGTAAAGTCTAAATGTATTAAAATATAAATGAGAAAATGCAAAGCTTAAATGCTATAATACTGAAAGGACCCAATCTAAAGTGTAAAGTAATCTAAAATACAAAGCACAAAGTGTAAGTGTAACTAAACTCTCATACCAGGCAGTGCTATATTGCACTGAGCTTGTCTCTCCTTCATATATAGAAATGAGAGAGATCTCACAGTGCAAGATAGTTCTGCCCTTTTTCTTTTGCATATTCAGTGACTTCAGCTCCTGTGAAGTCAAAACTAAAATTTATCTCCAAGATGGAGAACTTTTGAATATCAGGGCCTAATGTATTATAAGGTGGAAAAGGTTCAAACTTTTACAAACATTTTCAGCAAGGTAGCTCAGATTTGTTTGTGTTTCTATTTATTTGGATAGTATGTTCTTGTGACAGGTTCAGGTCACTGTAAGAGACATTTTTTCTTTTTTTACATTTTGAATAAATATTTGTTTATTTGAGTATTACAAATGTCATAATTCTATTATAACAAAAGATTGCCATTAACAACATGCTAACCAACGTATATCCTGAAATGGACACGCATTAGGTATCTACACCTCCAGATGTGCATACTACTAAAGCCTGAGCCAAGGCCAATCATGATCTTTCTCAACTAGAAGCAAGTTGTTTCATTACTTTAAAATTAGTCAATCTATAGCTGAGCTGTAACTGGTGTTTTATGAAGGTTTTATTAAGGTCTGAAAGAGTGAAATATAATAATTTTTTTCAAAAGGTAGTCAGTGTAATATGGTATTACTAGTCTTAAAGTCTGTTACATAGGCCAAAATCATCTCTCCCTTCAAGAACCTTTCCCTACCCTCTGATCCTCTCTCCCTCATCCTCCCTCCCTGTCGCTCTCAACTTTTTTTCTGCAGCGTAGTGGTCTTACCTGCTCCTGCCCCTCTCCAGTGATGGTCCTCCCACCTGCCTCCCTCCTAACCCTCCCACGCCACCAACTTAGCAGAGTAGCGGTCCCACCCACTCCTGCCTCTCAAGTGATTTGGCCACCCAACTGCCTCCCTCCTAACCCTCCTACACCACCAACTTAGCTGCGTAGCGGTCCCACCCGCTCACGCCCCCCTCCAGCGATGGGCCGCCCACCCGCCTAATTCCTAACCCTCCCTTGCCACCAACTTGTCTATATCGCACTAACATGCTCCACTGATCCTTAACGCCTCGCGCACTTTCTCGCGCAATCGGATACACGCAGTCTGTCAATGATCGCCGGACACTGATCCTTACGGCCAGATATGTTTGTCTCATGCTGCAATCTCTACTGCGCATGACTGCATCGGACAAACATATCTTATAATATAGGATATGGTTTGTCTATTTGGGATTAGTTTGCATACCAGGCAGCAAAGAGGAGAAAAAGCAGCCAGCTAGGAGGGATTCAGTCCCTAGACTCGTTTCTGTTTTCTTCAGGGAGTTTCTTGTTTTAGATGAATGATTGCATCTTCCCAGGCTGTATTCGGTTGGAATATTTTGGATTGCACGTTGTTTCCCACAGTGGGAAATATACAGTATTTAGTTCTCTTCTTATGTATGGTCCTTTTGGGAAGGGCTTGCTGTGGCACGAATTTAATTGAAAGCACATAAAAGTTTTGATGTATTAAGATTAAACTAGGGAGACAGTCATAACTCATTGGTTAAAGAAAGATCTTCGACAGCCTTTGGTGACATTGATGGCACACTTATCTGTAGCTGTGAATCCCTATTTGGTGTCCATCTCAGGATTTCAGTTGGCTGTCATGTTGCTGCTGCTAATCTCTGTTAAACTTCTCAGTTCATATGTTCAATAAAACAATTGTTATTCAAAACAATAATAATAAAAAAAAAAGTTGCCAGTGATATTAAGATGGTATTCTTCCAAAACATATTTAAACTAGTATTAATACAAACAAACACATCTCTATAAAGTTTACATATCACATTTAATAAATTATCATTGGTTAAAGCAGAGAATGTTGTTGA
This sequence comes from Bombina bombina, assembly GCF_027579735.1. Classification (NCBI taxonomy): domain Eukaryota; kingdom Metazoa; phylum Chordata; class Amphibia; order Anura; family Bombinatoridae; genus Bombina; species Bombina bombina. The sequence continues at coordinate 1,001,371,008 of NC_069503.1, forward strand.
GAGATGCATTATTAGCATTACAAAAGATATAAAAACTTTGAAGATTAATACGACTTTCTTAGAAATTTTGCCTATTTATGGTAATCTTGATTTCTTTGATAGACTTGTGTCTGAACAATTTAAAATCTGGAAAGAACTTGATGTAAGCTGTTAAGAAAACAAGCAAAAACAATAATGACTTTTGAAGAGTTTAAACAGAAATGTTGTACTGGTTTGCATATTTACAGACATTGTATATGGCACTTGTTTCAAATACATAGGCAAAACTAGGAATGCACAACTAAAAATGTACAAAACACACTGATTAAACAGCGCTAACTGCCAGGGATGATTCAATATTTCTGTGATGTAAAGCAATAAGCACAAATTCTGAGAAATAGATAATAATAAAAAATTCATAAAAGATTAATAAAAAGAATTTATATATATTATTTATTTAAAAGCTACCTGTAATCAATGTCTACTTGTCTTTCTTAGCAAGCATAGATGAGCATATACATACAGCACATATAACGATGAACTAAACAAGCTTACAAATAAAAATTCATAAAAAGGTAGAAGCAATACAAAACATCAACTTCTTAAGAAAACAAATGTCCTAAAGAAAAAACACAAGCAGTGCAAACAAGTGCAGCTATATAATAATGTTTATACGAGACCTGCTGCTGCAAAATGACAAATGGGGATACCGGAACCAGTGTGTCCGTCCTTAACAAGTGTCCGTAATAGTGACTCAGATAGAAAACGCTGTGTTTGGAAGCATCAATGTCAAAGCCGGTATCGTCACTAGAACAAAGTACGGATCCTCAAACAGTCCAAAAAGCCTCAACGCGTTTCAACCGCCAACGTGCGGTCTTTCTCAAGAGGTGAAGTCGATTTAGTGACGATACCGGCTTTGACATTGACGCTTCCAAACACAGCGTTTTCTATCTGAGTCACTATTACGGACACTTGTTAAGGACGGACACACTGGTTTCGGTATCCCCATTTGGAGAGACTTATGTTTTAATCCACCCTGTATGAACGATTTTTCTTGGTCATCTAACATTTTGTTAACAACCGCCTGAATAAATTGCAATCTTGTAAGTACAATTCAGAAAGTGTGGTGTGTTTGTTGTACTTACCTACACTTGAGTCTGTTTGCGCTTATGTGTTTCAGAGATTTGGGACAACTAAAAATGTATTGTCACTACAATACAAGTGGATAAATTAAATCTTCGATTTAAAATTCAAACAATCAAAATAAAGCTGCACATAAATGGTAAAGGGAGTCACCACACCAAAGGAATATGATAATAATATCAACACAAACTAAAAAATATATATAGTCAACTCAATAGTGTCCCTGAGCGTACAGTAAGGAAAGGATATGTCTGTCAGAGATAACACAATCCTCCAAAAACGTCCTTCTCTGGAGATAAAATAAACACCAATGTTTTACTTGCCCTCAATTGTACAGATCTGATGTGGAACGCTGATGCAGCTTCTTTATTCAAAAGTGCTGTAGGAAGCACTTACTGAATAGCCAAATACTCTAAAAACAAGAGCAACTGAGATTCACAGCAGCGTAACTTTATTTAGAAAAGCACATCAATAGATTCACTTACTAGACCAAAATATATTCTGACTTAAATAAATCAACAGTTCTCATGGAACCACTCAGGGCCCGGACGGCGAGAACCACCCTTCTGGTGTCACTTCACTCTTGGTCAGTGACCTCTGGGGTCTGTGCAGTTTGTATGGTCTGTAAGTAATAGGTACTTTAATGTGACCTATAAACTGTACAACTCAATTGAAAAACAAACTGAAATCTTTTAGGTGGAGGGAAGTAAACGTAAAAATTAAAATAATATGGTTGCATAAGTGTGCACACCCTTAAACTAATACTTTGTTGAAGCACCTTATGATTTTATTACAGCACAGTTTTTTGGGGTATGAGTCTATCAGTATGGCACATCTTGACTTGGCAAGATTTGCCCACTCTTCTTTGCAAAAACACTCCAAATGTGTCAGATTGCGAAGGCATCTCCTGTGCACAGCCCTCTTCCAATCACCCCACAGATTTTCAATTGGATTCAGGTCTGGGCTCTGGCTGGACCATTCCAAAAATGTAATCTTTTTCTGGTGAAGCCATTTCTTTGTTGATTTGGATGTATGCTTTGGGTCGTTATCATGCTGAAAGATGAAGTTCCTCTTCATGTTCAGCTTTCTAGCAGAAGCCTGAAGGTTTTGTGCCAATATTGACTGGTATTTGAACTTCAATCCGATTGGCTGATTAAATCAACCAATCGGATTTTTCCTACATTAATTCCAATTGGCTGATAGAATCCTATCAGCCAATCGGAATTCGAGGGACGCCATCTTGGATGACGTCATTTAAAGGAACCGTCATTCTTCGTTAGGACTTCGATTGAAGAAGATGGCTTCGCGTCGGCTGGATAGAAGATGGTTCCGCTCCGCTCCAGAAGGATGAAGATAGAAGATGCCGCCTGGATGAAGATGTCTGCCGGTCTGGATGTCCTCTTTTGCCCGGATAGGATGAAGACTTCTGCCGGTCCGGACGTCCTCTTCTGCCCCATCGGTGCCCGGCTGGGTGAACACGGCTCAAGGTAGGGTGATCTTCAATGGGGTAGTGTTAGTTTTTTTTAAGGGGGGATCAGGTGAGTTTTAGAGTAGGGGTGTGTGGGTGGTGGGTTGTAATGTTAGGGGGGATATTGTATTTCTTTTTTTTACAGGTAAAAGAGCTGATTACTTTGGGGCAATGCCCCGCAAAAAGCCCTTTTAAGGGCTGGTAAAAGAGCTGATTACTTTGTAATTTAGTTTAGGATAGGGAATTTTATTATTTTGGGGGGCTTTTTATTTTATTAGGGGGATTAGATTAGGTGTAATTAGATTAAACTTCTTGTAATTTTTTTTATTTTTTGTAATTTAGTGGGGTTTTTTGTAATATAGTTTAGTTTATTTAATTGTATTTGATTTTAGATAATTGTAGTTAATTTATTTAATTAATTTATTGATAGTATAGTGTTAGGTGTATTTGTAACTTAGGTTTGGATTTATTTTACAGGTAATTTTGTAATTATTTTAACTAGGTAGCTATTAAATAGTTATTAACTATTAATTGTTATTGTACCTAGTTAAAATAAATACAAAGTTGCCTGTAAAATAAATATAAATCCTAAAATAGCTACAATGTAACTATTAGTTATATTGTAGCTATCTTATGGTTTATTTTATAGGTAAGTATTTATTTTTAAATAGGAATAATTTATTTAATTATAGTAATTTTATTTAAATTTATTAAAAATAGATTTAAGTTAGGGGGGTGTTAGGGTTAGGGTTAGACTTAGGTTTAGGGGTTAATACATTTAATATAGTAGCGGCGACATTGGGGGCGGCAGATTAGGGGTTAATAATTCTAGGTAGGTGGCAGCGATGTTAGGGACGGCAGATTAGGGGTTAATAAAATTTATTATAGTGTTTGCGAGGCGGGAGTGCGGCGGTTTAGGGGTTAAAACATTTATTATAGTGGCGGCGATGTCAGGTCGGCAGATTAGGGGTTAATAAGTGTAGGTAGGTGGCGGCGATGTGGGGGGGCATATTAGGGGTTAATAAATATAATGTAGGTGTCGGCGATGTTAGGGGCAGCAGATTAGGGTTTCATAGGGATAATGTAGGTGGCGGCGGTGTCCGGAGCGGCAGATTAGGGGTTAAAAATATAATGCAGGTGACGAGGATGTCGGGGGCAGCAGATTAGGGGTTAATAAGTGTACGATTAGGGGTGTTTAGACTCAGGGTTCATGTTAGGGTGTTAGGTGTAGACTTAGAAAGTATTTTCCCATAGGAAACAATGGGGCTGCGTTAGGAGCTGAACGCTGCTTTTTTGCAGATGTTAGGTTTTTTTTCAGCCAGCTCAGCCCCATTGTTTCCTATGGGGAAATCGTGCACGAGCACGTTTTGCCAGCTTACCGCTACCGTAAGCAACGCTGGTATTACAGTGAGAAGTGGAGCTAAATTTTGCTCAATGCTCACTTTTTTGAGGCTAATGCAGCCATTCAGAAAACTTGTAATACCAGCGTTGTTTAAAGTGAGCGCTTGAAAAAAAAGGTTCATTAGCACCGCAAGTTTTTACAGACAAAACTTGTAATCTAGCCGATATATTTTAACATATTTAATAAACCCTTTAATTTACATCTATATCAGTCTCCTACGGTAACATAGTAGATGAGGTTGAAAAAGACAGAAGTTAATCGAGTTCAACCTATACAAATCTAATATACTTACAAAAAAGCTTCAGTTGAGTTTAAATTAATCCAATTAAAAGGCGACCTGTTTAACACAAGCAATCATATTCCTGAATTCTGTTTCTAGCTAGAAATGTATCTAAACAATTTTTAAATGTATCTAAGGTATTGACATTCACTACCTTCTTTGGTAATGAGTTCCACAATTTTATTGCTCTTACAGTGAAAAAATGTTTCCGTTGCAAGAGATTAAATCTCCTTTCCTCCAGCCTTAAATTGTGACCTCTTGTCACAAACAAATTCTTGGAATAAATAAAGCTTCTGCCATCTCTGTATATGGGCCTTGAATATATTTATATAAAGTAATCATGTCACCTCTCAAACGCTAACCTCTCCTCATAGCTTAAATAATAATCTTGTTTATACAAATATACATTATATGCTGATCAATATAATCCTTTATAATCCCTTCAAGTATCTTCCCACTATTGATGTCAGACTAACTGGTCTATAGTTAATATATTTTTCTTCCTACTTTTAAACAATATCTAATTTATATAATTAAGATTTATATTATATTATTATTATTTATATTATTTATTACTTTATTATTTATATTATTTATTACTTTAATATATGATTTTGCAGGATTTAAAACATAAAAATTATGTTTACTCTAAAAGTTTATATCTAAAAGTTACATATAAATATGAAGTTATAATAATTCTTAAATGTTCATATGATTATATTGAATATTTGAGTTTTACACATTTAAATATGTAATACTATTTGTAAAAGGGCATTTTGTTCCTTTATGATTAGTAGAGTTAGCCAAAAACGTACTTAAAGGGACATGAAACGCAAATTTGTTCTTTCAAGATTTAGAAAGAGCATGCGATTTTCAACAACTTTCCAATTTACTTCTATTATCTAATTTGCTTCATTCTCTTGATATCCATTGTTGAAAAGCATGTCTAAATAGGATCAGTAACCGCTGACTGCACATAGATGCCTCATGTAATTGGCTCATCCATGTGCATTGTTTCTTCAACAAAGGATATCTAGAGAATGAAGCAAATTAAATAATAGAAGTAAATTGAAATGTTGTTTAAAATTGTATTCTCTATATGAATCATGAAATAATTTTTGTGTTTCATGTCTTAACATGAATGTTAACATGTTGGCAAATTAACAGTAGTTAATAATATCAATGTAAGCTGAGCAGAAAAACTGACTTCAATGGTAGCTAAATAAAACAACCATTGTCATAATTTCTCAAAATATTTTTTTTTATAAAAAAAATAAAAATCTAATTATGTATTACTGTAGTCCCTTTCTGCAGTTTAATTTGTAAGTGTTTATAACAAAAATGGTTTTCTCTAGTAATCATAATTATCATTATTCTTGTTACAAGAGTTTTACTTGTTACATTTTGGAGCCTGCTGCTGACAACAGAACTCCCAAGACAGTTAAAAACATCAGCAGCCAATAAATTATAATCTATCATGAAACAAACGGTGATTAAAGAGGATGAGGGATAATAAGAAAAGCATAATAAGAGAGAGGATAAGGGACAATAAGTCATGGTTCAAAAATTAAAAAAGAAGCGACACAACTGAAAGATACAAACTGTGAAGGGTTTATAGTTAATCCTAGTATGTTGAGCAGAGAGCATTGAAGAACAATGTTTGGATAGCATACTGTCCATATTTATAAATCAATATATATTTACACTATAAATGTGTTTTCAATACTCCATTGTTTATTTGCTAGGACAGCTAATTAGCTAAAAAATAGATTGTGAAACTCTGCAGAATAAATTGACACCTATACAAAAGCTATGGCAAAATTGCTTCATTTTTTAAAACATATTACATAATTTAATAGTATTAAACAAATATTTAATGTGTTAAAGTAAATAAGATTGTGCATTAGACACCAATAATTAATATTATCCAGCTCATTCTGAAGGCCTGGTTATTGAACGGTTTAAGAAAAAGTCATCCACTATTTTTTTTAAACTTATCTAAGGAGAAGTTATTAGCTATAAACAAAATGATAACCTTAAAATTACTATTTCAGATTAGTGATGTCGCGAATTGTTCGCCAGCGAATAGTTCCCTGCGAACATAGCTTGTTCGCGTTCGCAACGGCGGGCGAACATATGCAATGTTCAATCCGCCCCCTATTCGTCATCATTGAGTAAACTTTGACCCTGTATCTCACAGTCTGCAGACACATTCCAGCCAATCAGCAGCAGACACTCCCTCCCAGACCCTCCCAGCTCCTGGACAGCAGCCATTTTAGATTCATTCGGAAGCTGCATTGTTAGTGAGAGGAGGGACAGTGTAGCTGCTGGTGATTTTATAGGGAAATTGATAGCTAGGCTAGTGTATTCAGTGTCCACTACAGTCCTGAAGGACTCATCTGATCTCTGCTGTAAGGACAGCACCCCAAAAAGCCCTTTTTAGGCTGCTTTTTTTTTTTTTTCCTGTGTAATCTAATTGCAGTTGCCAGCGTGTGTGCCAGGCTCACAGCGTATACTGTGCCCATTTGCCCGTTGCCACCACTCATATCTGGTGTAACATTAGTGTAAATTTAAAAAAAAAAAAAAACCTTTTTGACTGTAAAACATCAGTCTGCTTGTGTAATCTAATTGCCCACTTGCCCACAGTGCCACCACTCATATCTGTTGTAACAGTAGTTTAAATTTAAAAAAAAAAACTTTTTTGACTGTGAAACATCATTCTGCTAGTGTAATCTAATTGCAGTTGCCTGCCTGCCTGCCAGCGTGTGTGCCAGGCCCACTTGCCCACAGTGCCACCACTCATATCTGTTGTAACAGTAGTGTAAATTTAAAAAAAAAAAACTTTTTTGACTGTGAAACATCAGTCTGCTAGTGTAATCTAATTGCAGTTGCCTGCCTGCCAGCGTGTGTGCCAGGCCCACTTGCCCACAGTGCCACCACTCATATCTGTTGTAACAGTAGTGTAAATTTAAAAAAAAAACTTTTTTGACTGTTAAACATCAGTCTGCTAGTGTAATCTAATTGCAGTTGCCTGCCTGCCAGCGTGTGTGCCAGGCCCACTTGCCCACAGTGCCACCACTCATATCTGTTGTAACAGTAGTGTAAATTTAAAAAAAAAAGCTTTTTTGACTGTGAAACATCAGTCTGCTAGTGTAATCTAATTGTAGTTGCCTGCCTGCCAGCGTGTGTGCCAGGCCCACTTGCCCACAGTGCCACCACTCATATCTGTTGTAACAGTAGTGTAAATTTAAAAAAAAAAAACTTTTTTGACTGTTAAACATCAGTCTGCTAGTGTAATCTAATTGCAGTTGCCTGCCTGCCTGCCAGCGTGTGTGCCAGGCCTACTTGCCCACAGTGCCACCACTCATATCTGTTGTAACAGTAGTGTAAATTTAAAAAAAAAAAACTTTTTTGACTGTTAAACATCAGTCTGCTAGTGTAATCTAATTGCAGTTGCCTGCCTGCCAGCGTGTGTGCCAGGCCCACTTGCCCACAGTGCCACCACTCATATCTGTTGTAACAGTAGTGTAAATTTAAAAAAAACTAAAAACTTTTTTGACTGTTAAACATCAGTCTGCTAGTGTAATCTAATTGCAGTTGCCTGCCTGCCAGCATGTGTGTCAGGCCCACTTGCCCACAGTGCCACCACTCATATCTGTTGTAACAGTTGTGTAAATTTAAAAAAAAAAACACTTTTTTGACTGTGAAACATCAGTCTGCTAGTGTAATCTAATTGCAGTTGGCTGCCTGCCAGCGTGTGTGCCAGGCTCACAGCGTATACTGTGCCCACTTGCCCAGTGCCACCACTCATATCTTGTTTAATAGTATTGTAAGTGTAAATTTAAAAAAAAATTAACTTTTTGGACTGTGAAACATCAGTCTGCTTTTTTGTGTCAGGCTCACAGCGTATACTGTGCCCACTTGCCCAGTGGCACCACTCATATCTTGTTTAATAGTATTGTAAGTGTACATTTTAAAAAAAATGTCAGGCAGAGGCAGGCCACCCCGCAGGTGCCGTCGTGGTCGTGGTGCTGTGATTCCCTTAGGCCCTACAATAATGCCCAGTGTTCAGAGGCCACGTACCATGAACTCAAAAAGTTCTGAGGAGGACATAGTTGACATTTTAACACAGGACACCCAATCGTCCATAGCTTCCGCTCCGAACCTTGACGCACCATCCACCTCCAGCTTATCTACAGGCACCTCTCAAGTTACCACTCGCCCGCCTGCCGCCACCACCAACACTAGCACCACAGCCGCTTCACTTGATCTGACAGAGGAGTTATTTACACATCATTTGGAAGAAATGAGTGATGCGCAACCGTCATTGACAGAGGATGTAGATAACAGTGATATGTCTCAGTCAGGCAGCATTACAGACATGGACGTACGGTGTGATGATGATGATGATGTTGTACCCGCTGCTGCTTCCTTTGTTGATTTGTCAGATACAAGTGAAGCGGTTGATGATGACGATGCATCCGTGGATGTCACGTGGGTGCCCGCTAGAAGAGAAGAAGAACAGGGGGAAAGTTCAGATGGGGAGACAGAGAGGAGGAGGAGGAGGAGACAAGTTGGAAGCAGGGGGAGGTCGTCGGACAGCATGCATTGGCACCCGGGGTCAGCCAGACAGCATGCCAATCAACGCATGCTGTTGCCACCACCAGAATGCCGTCATCGCAGAGCTCAGCAGTGTGGCATTTTTTTTGTGTGTCTGCCTCTGACAACAGTGATGCCATTTGCAACCTGTGTCAAAAGAAACTGAGTCGTGGGAAGTCCAACACCCACCTAGGTACAACTGCTTTGCGAAGGCACATGATCGCACATCACAAATGCCTATGGGATCAACACATGAGTAGAAGCAGCACACAAACTCTAAGCCACCATCCTCCACCTGGTCCAGCATCTTCAGTCACGTCAACCACTGCTGTCCTCCTTGCCCCCTCTCAACCATCCCCCACTCCGTCTCTCTTCCGGAGCATTTCCTGGTCATCTGCCCACAGTCAGGTGTCTGTCAAGGACATGTTTGAGCGTAAGAAGCCAATGTCACAAAGTCACCCCCTTGCCCGGCGTCTGACAGCTGGCTTGTCTGAACTCTTAGCCCGCCAGCTTTTACCATACAAGCTGGTGGAGTCTGAGGCGTTCCAAAAATTTGTAGCTATTGGGACACCGCAGTGGAAGGTACCCGGCCGAAATTTCTTTTCACAAAGGGCAATCCCCAACCTGTACTCGATTGTGTGAAAGGAAGTAATGGCATGTCTGGCACACAGTGTTGGGGCAAGGGTCCATCTGACCACTGATAGTTGGTCTGCAAAGCATGGTCAGGGCAGGTATATCACCTACACTGCGCATTGGGTAAACCTGCTGACGGCTGACAACCATGGAATGCGTGGCTCTACAGAGTTGGTAACACCGCCACGACTTGCAGGCAGGCCTGCTGCCACCTCCTCTACTCCTCCTACTCCATCCTCTTCCATAACCTCCTCAGCTGAGTCCTCTTCTTCTGCTGCTGCGTCTTGCTCCACATCAACGGCACCCCCCAAGCTCCCCAGGTACTATTCCACATCCCGGATACGGCAGTGTCACGCCGTCTTGGGGTTGACTTGCCTGAAAGCAGAGAGTCACACTGGACCAGCACTCCTGTCCACCCTGAATGCACAGGTGGACCGGCAAAGTGGTTTCTGACAACGGAAGCAATTTGATGGCAGGCTTGACCTGTGGCCTGAGCTATCCCAATTTCCGATAGAACTTCTGGCCTGCCCCGCTTCAAGTGTCCTGTCAGAAAGGACCTTCAGTGCAGCAGGAGGTATTGTCACTGAGAAGAGAAGTCGCCTAGGTCAAAAAAGTCTAGATTACCTCACCTTTATTAAGATGAATGAGGGATGGATCCCGAAGGGACTGACATTGGGCGATACATTCGACTAAAAAAGGCCTGATGAGATGAGCTGCTTTGGGCTAAAAATGGTCCACACGCTGCTGTATTTTATCTTCGAATGCCGGATGACTTGCGTGACTTATCCGCCACCAACTACGGTTCAAGCCGCAATGTTTTAGGGCACTTTCTGCCTGGGAAACAAACATCAATTTTTCTGGCCGCTGCTACAGCAGCGGCTGCAACAATACCTAATTTTTCAGGCATGTGTACAATACATGCCAAAATTTTCTGGCCTCTGGTGCTGCACTGTGGCTTCAAAAACCACACCACTCATATCTGGTGGCACAGTAGATTCCAGCGCAGTGCCCCAAATTTGAAGTAGGAGGACCGACCAAGCATCTTTTTCCATCTCCCGGTTCCTAAAATCCATGCCATATACACATCCCCTGATAGGGGGCGTAACAGGTATTAAACTGATCAGAATAGTACTACTGAACACACCACTCATATCTGGTGGCACAGTAGATTGCACGCGCAGTGCCCCAAATTTGAAGTAGGAGGACAGACCAAGCATCTTTTTCCATCTCCCTGTTCCTAAAATCCATGCCATATACACGTCCCCTGGCGCCGCAACTGCCTCTGGGAACCTTACCATGGGTCCCAGACCGCACGTCTTGTAATTTTCTGTCTGGGAAATTATCTATCAAATCTATCTATTTATCTATCAAATCTATCTATCTATCTATCTATCTATCGTATCTATCAAATGTATATTGCATCTATTGATCTATCTATCTAATCTATGTATCTATCTATCTATCTATCAAATCTATCTATCTCATGGCCGGACTGTTTTGTGACAGCCACTTGTGTTTCGGCCAAATGTCCATCGGCCAAATGTCCGTCGGCTAAAAGTCCGGCACGATTGCACGCGCAGTGCCCCAAATTTGAAGTAGGAGGACCGACCAAGCATCTTTTTCCATCTCCCGGTTAATAAAATCCATGCCATATATACGTCCCCTGGTGCCGCAACTGCCTCTGGGAACCTTACCATGGGTCCCAGACCGCACGTCTTGTAATTCTCTGTCTGCGAAATTATATATCTATCAAATCTATCTATTTATCTATCAAATCTATCTATCTATCGTATCTATCAAATGTATATTGCATCTATTGATCTATCTATCTAATCTATGTATCTATGTATCTATCAAATCTATCTATCTCGTGGTTGTGCAAATGGACTGTTTGCGGTTGTTTGCGGCGCGTTAAACGGGGAGTTTGGTCTGTCACTGTGAAGCGGGCGTAACCCTTACACTACCTGATTGATACAACATCATACCTGATGTTTTAAAGCACGTTATTCCAAACAATTTAGGAATGTTAGGTGATTCATGCCCTTTATGAATTAAAACCAGACTCTGCATCAACTATGTAATTTTACATGGGAGTTTTGCCATGGATACCCCTCCGGCATGCCACAGTCCAGGTGTTAGTCCCCTTGAAACAACTTTTTTATCACTATTGTGGCCAGAAAGAGTCCCTGTGGGTTTTAAAATTCGCCTGCCTATTGAAGTCAATGGCGGTTCGCCCGGTTCGCCCGTTCACGAACAGTTGCGGACGTTCGTTCGCGAACGGAAAATTTTCAGTTGGCGACATCACTATTTCAGATATAAGGGTGGTAGGGGTTAAAACGTCTCTACATTAAATGATAAAATCTTAAGACAATTCAGGGCTTCTAATTCTTAAAAAGGGACAGTTTACTCAAAAATTGTCTCTCCTTTAATTTGTTCTTTATGATCCATTATACCTGCTGGAGTGTATAAAATTGTTTACAAATAGCTCCTTAGCCTTTACATTGGCATTTGAAATCGATGATTTAGCCTGTGGTATCCCTACCTATACTGAAAGTTTCTATACCTAGGTATAGGCTATTGACAAACTATGTAAACACAGCCAGCTGAAGAAATTACACTCACAGTGGGAGATGGAAGAAATAAAGCTCTAAAATGTTAATTTTCAATTGTACCTTCTAACACCTAGAAATGGCCATTTCAGCGTTAAAACCAGACCGCAGCCATTACAAGTCATGTCGGTACAGCTGTACCGCAAGCATTTTAGCCTGTAACGCAACGTCAGTCCCGCACTCAAAAAAATGTCGTTTTTGCATGGGATTTCCATAGCGTTGCTATTACAAGTTTTGCGGTAATCTTGCGTTACAGCCTATACCGACACGATCCGTTCCGCAATCTGAGACCAGTAATTATGAGTTTTACGCAAAACAAACTGTTACACAAAACTCATAACTAAACTGTTACAAAGTACACTATACTACCTATTAACCCCTAAACCGAGGCTCTCCCGCATCGCAAATACTATATTAAATTTATTAACCCCTAATCTGCCGCTCCTGACATCGCCACCACTAATAAAATGTATTGACCCCTATTCCGCCGCTCCCCGACATCGCTGCCACTATAATAAAGTTATTAACCCCTATTCCCCCGCACCCCAACATCGCCCACACTATAATAAAGATATTAACCCCTATCCCGTCGCTCCCCAACATCGCCGCCACTAAATAAAGTTATAAACCCCTAAACCTCTGGCCTCCCACATCACTGCCTTTAAATAAACCTATTAACCCCTAAACCGACAGCCCCCCACATCATAAAAAAATAAATTAAACTATTAACCCCCAAACCTAACAACCTCCTAACTTTATATTAAAATTAAAATATCCCTATCTTAAAATAAATAAAAACTTACCTGTGGAATTAAAAAAAACTAAGTTTAAATAACTATCAATGAAATAAATTAAATTACACATTAATAAAACCTAACACTACTAAAAATGAAATCTGCAATTACAAAAAATAACAAATACTAAATTACGAAAAATAACACACAAAATTATCCAAAATAAAAACAGTTACACCTAATCTAATAGCCCTATAAAAATAAAAAAGCCCCCTCAAAATAAAAAAAACCTAGCCTACAATAAACTACCAATAGCCCTTAAAAGGGTCTTTTGTAGGGCATTGCCCTAAACAAATCAGCTCTTTTACCTGAAAAAAATACAAAGACCCCCCAACAGTAAAACCCACCACCCAACCAACCCCCAAAATAAAAACCTAACTAACAAAAATCTAACCTATCCATTGCCCTGAAAAGGGCATTTGTATGGGCATTGCCCTTAAAAGGGCATTCAGCTCTTTTTTTTGCCCTGAAAAGGGCATTTAGCTCTTTTAAGAAAAGCCCAAACCCTACTCTAAAATAAAAACCCACCCAAAAAGAGTTTTAAAAAACCTAACACTAACCCCCGACGATCCACTTACAGTTTCTGAAGTCTGGACCTCCAGGCGGTGAAGTCTTCATCCAGGCGGCATCTTCTATCTTCATCCCGGCGGCGCGGAGCGGGTCCATCCTAAAGAAATCCGGCGTGGAGCATCCTCTTCATACAGTCGCCACCGTATACTGAATCTTCAATGCAAGGGAGCCTTTTCAAAATGGCATCCCTTACATTCCTATTGGCTGATTTGATTTTTTCAATTCATATCAGCCAATAGGATGAGAGCTACTGAAATCCTATTGGCTGTTCAAATCAGCCAATAGGATGAGAGCTACTGAAATTCTATTGGCTGATTTGAATTGAATTTTTTATTTGGGGGGGCTTTTTTGTTTCTATAGGGCTATTAGATTAGGTGTAATTGTTTTTATTTTGGATACTTTCGTTTGTTATTTTTCGTAATTTAGTGTTTGTTATTTTTGTAAGTTAGTATTTTTTTATTTTTTGTAATTTAGTATTTTGTATTTTTTGTAATTATAGATTTTTCTTTTTTAGTAGTGTTAGTTGTTTTTTTTATGTACACCGTAGATACTCGAGTATAACGCTACCCGAGTATTTACTATGGAAATGGAGAATTCAAAGTTCAAGACCCGAATATAACGCGAGGAGCAATATAAAATAATACAAAGCTATAGTAATTGAGTACTGAGAAATAAGAAACACTACCATATTAGTGTATATGTGTATAAATAGCCCTCAGCAGTGTGTGGACACCTCAGCTATATGAGTCAAACCAAGCCTGAGTTAGAATAAAACAATGAAATATAATATTTAGGACCCCTTCAGCATCTGAAGATTAGGGTACTCACCCCCTTTCACCAATTTAGCGATATGGGAAGTACAGTACATGTGGTGAGCTGCCAAAACTCCGGACCATGTTGAATCTGCAAGAGTGCATCCCCAGCTTGATACACTGTATGCTGACAAGCAGCAGAAAGAGTACTGTAGAGTACTGACAGACTGGAAGTGCGCCCCACAGAAAAAGCTCGCCAAGTGAGATAATTTAAAGGGCTTTTCCAAATAAAAAACAAAACAAACAGTGGTTCTCAAGCTGCCAATATGTACAGTAAACAAGCATGCCACATAATACAACTGAAAAAGAAATTAATAGAAAAAAACCTGTCAGTCGGACACACACAGTGCGGCTTAAGCAGCTCATTTCATGTTGCTTGGAGACAAAATATAAATAAAGATAGTCTGTGCCGCAAGAGAACATTACTGGTGTGGGACATGTTTAGTTCACATCAGATTAAATGCAATGTCTTGAATATACCACAACCCCTCCAGTTTGTATCTTATTTTTTGTCACAAAAATTGTGCGTTATACTGGAGTATCTACGGTAATTTAATTTATTTAATTGATAGTTATTTTAATTTTAGTATAATAGTAATGTTAGTTTAATATATAGTTTAAACAGGTTTTTTTAATTTCCCAGGTAAGTTTTTATTTATTTTAAAATAGGGATCTTGTCATTTTAATTTAAAGTTAGGGGTTTGTTAGATTTAGGGGTTATTAGTTTAATTTAGTTTTTTGCGATGTGGGGGGCTGTCGGTTTAGGCGTTAATAGGTTTATTTAGTGGCAGTGATGTGGGAGGCCAGAGGTTTAGGGGTTAATAACTTTATTTAGTGGTGGCGATGTCAGGGAGCGGCAAAATAGGGGTTAATATCTTTATTATAGTGTGGGCGATGTTGGGGTGCGGGGTAATATGGGTTAATAACTTTAGTATAGTGGCGGCGATATCGGGAGAGGCAGATTAGGGGTTAATACATTTATTTCGGTGTTGGAGATGTCGGGGGCGGCAGATTAGGGTGTTTAGATGTGGGGTTTATGTTAGGGTGTTAGGTTTAAACTTAACTTTTTTTCCCCATAGACATCAATGGGGTTGCGTTACGGAGCTTTTCATTCCGCGATCGCAGGTGTTAGTTTTTTTCTAACACTCTCTCCCCATTGATGTCTATGGGGAAAGCGTACACAAACACGTCAAAGCAGCACTTGAATTTTGTGCGGTATGGAGCTCATTGTCACAATATCGCACGCACAAGGCGGCTTTTTAAAAACTTGTAATGGCAGCGCTATGGAGGGTGAAATAATGCAACTTTTGTTGCGTTCGTTTTGCACCCTCTATAGCGCAAAACTTGTAATCTAAGTGTAAGTGTTGTACAGAGACAGCGATAATAAAGGGAATAAATTGAATGATAAGATAATGAGATCTGATCTGTCTGCAAGCTTAGCCTATTTTGATGGGCTGTAATTTCAAAGAGCAAATCCAGCTATTTCTTTTGCAAAAGAAGCATAAATGAGCTATTTCGTATGCATTTTATACTCTGCAGCTGGTATAACAAGTCATGGGGAACACATTCAGGGAAAAACTAATTTACAGTGAACTGTCCCTTTAAGGATAGGTAAACATAAGGCTATGGACTGGAAACAACATTTTAACTAGTTAACAATTGATGTGGCCCTATATTTTTATATTCCAAATGATACAGATTTAAAAGCATTAGAAAAAGTTAGTTAATTCTTAACAATTTTTCTTACTCATAATTATTTTGTATTTTGCTCTTTTACCAATGTTACTAAGGATTACGTTTCTGTCCTTTATATTATCCTCTTACCTCACTACCTGTCCCCTCAATCCCCTACCCTTACGGGAGACCTCTCTCTCTCCTATCTCTCCTACTCTTATGCCAATCCTAACACATACATTAAATCTCTTCCTCAGCACTGGTATATTTCCCTCATCCCTTAAACATACAATAGTCACACCTATCCTCAAAAATCATTCTCTCAATCCAACATCCCCCTCCAACTACCATCTTATTTATTTACTCCCCTTGCCTCAAAACTTCTGGAAAGACTAGTATATACATGTCTGTCACATTTCATCATATTAAACTTCCTCCTTGAACCATTGCTATCTTAATTTTGCCCCCAGCATTCCACATAGACAATAATCATTAAGGTTACTAATGGCTTACAGCTAAATTCAAAGACACATGCCTATGTATAGACTGGCTGCTATGGTCCCCCCAAAAACGTGGGCCCTGTTGCCACTGCACCTGCTGTTAAGAAGTACTACCACAAATTACTCCTGAACCTACAGCCCTTCAGCTTGATATCCTGACTAATATTTGCAACTTAGCATTATTTCTGCATTATACAGTAGAAGTGATCTAGCTTTTATCCAATTTTTTTATTATTTAATAAATAGCAGGATCCACAATAAGCTATAATTCTACTGCATAATACAAACTGTATTAGAGAGAAATGAAAAAACAAACAAACAAATATGTGCAAGGAGAGAAAACAGAGTACCTTTTACTGTATATAATGGCTTTAACAGCACTTCAGAATTGTTTAGTTATTATATGGTGTAGTAAGTGCTATTTTTACTGTTGAATGCTCAGATCTTTATGACTGAAATTATTTCCTACTATAAATGGTTATTGTCATAACTTGTTTTGCTATTTATTTTTTTATTTTGGAGATAAGCACAAATACTTGTCTTACTGTATTTATAATCATTGCAGAAAACTATAATTAGTATTAAATAAACTGTCACTCTGGGGCATATTAGCCTGCTGGGTGAAGATTATGCCATAACCTATTACTACTGCAGAAACTTGCAATACTTGTTTTTTCAGGCACTACAGAACCTCACACAATCCCTTGAGCTCAGTTCAAACAGCTGCAGACATAAAAACAAAGAAATAGTAATTTGCTACTATCATTTATTCACTTTCGTAGCCCTATACTAAAAAAAAGTACAATACATGAAAGTAAGTTTGTAGCTCTGATTTTACACTGTATGAGCAAAAAGTAGAGGATGCTTTACATAAGTATGTATATTGAAAACATTCCAGACATAAGCTATCATTAGACAACCCATGAATATTTGATCTATCAGACAGGGAGCATAACATATTATGCTCAATCATTAATTCAAATAAAGCCCAAACTTTCCAGCTTCTATTAAGTCTCAAAGGAGACCAAAACTTCTACATAGCTGTCAAAATAACAGCTTGGCTTATTGAAGATGGTTGAAATAGATTTCTACTCTGCTAATAAGGATGGTAGCTACTAGCTAAAAGTAACCTCATTATGATTATTATTTACAAGTATCTTCTTATTTGCTATATATGCAGAAAAGCCAACATTCTGTCAAATCTGTAACATATTGTTTCAAAAGAAAATTCCTACAGTACTGTACCCTAAAATATGGGGAGTTTAAAGAGGCATGCAATGCAATATTGAAAGCCCATTTACCTGGTAGAGTATGAAAGTTTATTAACCATGACCTCTGTAGTATAAGTAGGTTTTGGTGAACAGTAATTTAACTTCAGCCTTTTCATACAACAGGTTACACATTTAAGATATTGCTATTGAGAAAAGGTTCCTTCATTGTATTAATATAAACATACCCACAAGGGTCTTATTTAAGGACACCAAGAATAGCTATACAGTTTATTAAAACCTACACATTAATAAAATGTTCCACAAACTGATACATTTTAGAATTGTATTCTATTCCTGTTCATATAGAAGGACAGAAGATAAAAGTAATGCTGTAAAATTCTTCGGCAGGTGCCTACTACACCCACATTTTGTTTGCTATGTGTGTTTGTTCTTTGCAGTGAGCCATTTCCCTTATGCTTCTAGTGACCTATACACGTGTTATTAGTGTCCTTAGTTAATACACTAGGGCTGGCGCCCTTCTGCTTTTGTTTAACTTTGTAAACTGTTTAATTGGCAAGAAGTTTTTTTCAGTTTTTAGAAAATGAAGGAGCAAAAGAGTGAAATAAGACTTTCAATCTTAAATTATCCATAAAATTGTTATTTTTGCACAACAAAAACAATGCAAACCTATTTATTTATTATTTATGATTTCTCTTTTTTTCTTGAAATATACTTTTACAGACGCTGGTGTTCTTATTATAGCAAAAATTCCAGCATATCTCCCCTTAAGTATGATGCAATTTGCCTGACCCACCTTGATTCTACATAAGAATTTTACAATTAAATACTGTAATCCAACAAAGAGGAAACAAAGTATTTTATAAAATGTAACTTTAAATAGAAAAAAAATTAAGAAAAACTTCATGGCCTAACAGTAAATTTGTGCTGCATGTTAAGGAATCCTATGCGTTTAATGTCCCAAGACATTTCATGAGGGATCATATGGATTATACACATCATAGTTACTTATATTTAAACAAAAAAAAATCCATGGAAACTTTGCAGCAGAACAATTGTTCTATAAGTAAGAATTAAATAACCATTGACCACACTGATTGTTTCCATAGCACTTTCCACTCTGCTTTGCCCCAAAATACAAACAACCCCTATAGATGTTGGTGTTGCTCAAAGGCAAAACTGAGCTATAATGATACATAATGAAAAATATAAAGTAAACTTCACAAAACGTCTAGGACACCCTTTTCATGACAGAACCTAAAAGACAGCTCACTATTTTCACAGAAATTTTAGGACACCTAATACATTTCAAAAAACCTCTGGGAATTGCAGCAGCACTACAATAACCTTATCAGACTTCTATGAATAGATTGTCTATCTATACATTAGACTGTATATTGTAATAATATATTTTTAACTAATTTGAGGTCTTTTACTATAGTGAATGGCAACACTCCTAGCAAATTAAGCAAAAATCTCCTGAGCTGCTACTCACCAGTTTGTAAGGGGAGTCTAATGGATTGGGATGTAGAAAAGAGCGGATATACAGGCCCATTTATCAAAGGGCTTGCGGACCTGATCCGACACTGCGGATCAGGTCCGCAAGACCTCGCTAAATGCGGAGAGCAATACGCTCTCCGCATTTAACATTGCACCAGCAGCTCACAAGAGCTGCTGGTGCAACGCCGCCCCCTGCTGACTCGCGGCCAATCGGCCGCCAGCAGGGAGCTGTCAATCAACCCGATTGTATTCGATCGGGTTGATGTCCGGCGATTCCTGTCCGCCTGTTCAGAGCAGGCGGACAGGGTTATGGAGCAGCGGTCTTTAGACCGCTGCTTCATAAGTTGTGTTTCTGGCGAGTCTTCAGACTCGCCAGAAACACGGCCCTTCAAGCTCCGTACGGAGCTTGATAAATGGGCCTGATAGAGCGGCTTTTGATGGCTGCAATTTTTAAAATAGACAACTATATTATCTTGTGAGGATTACTGACACATATGCATATATTTCCATTTTAACTGGTAATTGACCAATAAAATAAAAGGTGGTGGGGGCGGAGTTAACCGTGAATCCGAGCAGTCGCATACAAGTGGAGCTCTGCCGAAATAATCTTATAACCTTAGCATTTTGAGTGTTATCTTGGAAGTAAGGGCCAGCAGTTAGGGTGATTATTCCCCACAAGACTACTGGTGAGCGGGAATCGATTTGAACGACAACTTTATTGCAGGCCGAGGTGGTCGCTGGCACAGAGGAGATAGACAGTGCTTCAGCCAGGGCTGCTGAAATCCGGAGGGTCGGTGCTCCGCTCCGGAGGCCAGCTGGCCCAACAATAAACAAGCCCTCATATCACTCAGAGCAGCTGCTACCTGCGACTCTGCGTTAGTGGCTTATCACCTACAGTGGTAGATTTACCTCACAGAACAACCGAGTTTTGGCTGTTACCTCTCTGGACTGATTCCACTCACTGCTGCTGCTCCGGAGGGTCGGGGCTCCGCTCCGGAGTAGCTAAGATACCGCCTGCAGTGACCTGAACTGGAGTAGGTGAGAGACTGAAGAGATTACCTCAAGGTCTTGGGGCCTCTTGGAGCGACCGCCGCGGGCCGTGGGAACCTGAAGATGAAGTGCTGCGGTTGCTTGAGGCCACGGATTGGAGTGGCCGGTTGAGCATCTGTATTTCCCTGGAGACCGCCATTGCTTGAGGTGCGACTGACAGAGGGGACGGGGTGCGGAGTGGCGCGAGCGGCCGCCATCTTGGCTTTGTGGCCTTCCAGGGAGTTCTGTGACCACCGGATAGTGAGCCACTCCAGATGGAAGGGGAGTAACCACGGCCCTTCACTACTCTAGCCCTGAGCACACTGCATTCTGCCTCTTTGGGTCTGTGATCGCCCAGACTGTGGTGGATTCTGGTAGCCTACCTCTGGAGAAGCACTGGGTGAGACCTTCTATTTTACCCCTGTAGTGCGAAGTTTGACCAATCTCCCTCACATTTTACCATGGGTCACCTCCCTCTAACCAGCAAGAAACACTTGAGGCTGCATACTGGGGTCATTGACTGGTGGTGCAGACTTGGCAGTGCTGCATCTACTTAGAGAGCCCAAATAGACGCCAACTACCCCTGGCTCCAACCCCTCATCTTTTTTTTGCAGAGCTGCCAAAGTGTATAGTATAATAAGTGTGCTGTGAGAACACCTTTGGCCTCAAATTTTTATATCAGAAGTCATCAGCCTGCCCCACACTGAGAGGTACCCTCACCCATGGCATAAGTTCAGTCATAGACTGCTGGTCATTCTTAAGAGACTAATAAGTGAACTGCCTGTGGCCTTAGGTTACTGCTTCAGCTTTACTGTCTTTGATTGTTATTCAGCTGCTGCGCCAGCTTTATTGTCTTCAGGGCCTACCCTGAAGTGTAGTGTTATTTTGACTGCCTATTATACATGATTCCCTTATTGCTTCTTAGGCCCAAAAGGTAGAGCTATATAACAGTATTATCTTTATCTTGAATTTTTACTGAAAGCTTAAATTATGGAGGATAGTAAATTTTATTCAGGGTATAATTCTACACAATCAACTATAAAGCATACCACTTAACCTGAACTGTGTGTTTTACATGCCACCCCTCACTATAACTCACAATACCAGATTATAGCCCTATTTAGAACACTTTATCCAACTACTAAAACAGTCTAGGGACTCGATTATTGAGCTGGTGTCAGTCTTACACACTATGTAACTTAATACCTTGTTTTGTTCTATTGCACATCTTATTTGCATTGTAAATTGTATCAGAGTAGATAGTAAGTCTCACAAGAGGAGACTGGTTGCTTTGGACTCCCTTGCACCTCCTCCTTTCCGGCCCAGCTTGTCTGGGTTGGTCACTTCCCCTCCCCCTTTCCCCTTCCGCCAGGTCGTATCCCCTTCTCCCCGAGGTGCATGGGGGTCTGTAGAGACCGCATTTTTTGTGAATATTTGTAACCTGATCAGGCCCTTACAGATAGTTAATTTGCTATAGGTTGTTGGGTTACTGTTATAACCCCTACAGATAGAATACAACTGGCCAAGCTTCCTCTCATTTCATGATTAGAACCAAGATGTTTTAGGTTTTGAGGGTGTGCTACCTACCCCTGCTCCGCAGCAAAATATATGTAAACTGGGATCACTTGTTTCGATTAGGAGTGCTTCTTATTTTTAAGATAACTTTGCAGTATTATTGTATAACTACATTTTTTACCAGGAACTTGCTCTCAGAATTGCTAGCAACATGCCTCACACCTCTAGGAGACAAGTGAAGACCCCTACTTCTACTAAAAAGACGGTCTATGACCACTTCACTCAATATGGAAAAGAACCCATGGCTGACCCAAATACAGTTAAGTGACCCTGAATCATTGGATGAAGAATCCCAATCGAGCAGGCGCTCAGAGACACCATCACCACTATATCACAAAGTCCACTCTACAGAAAATGCTTGCCAACCAGACGCGTTCTATCACACAGGAGATCCAGCGTTCCTTTGCAGAATTGAAAAAAAATATATCCGAGATAGGTGAGAGAGTGGATACACTTGAACGTAAACAAGACGACTTGGCAGTAGATCAGACCAGTTTACTATCATACACTGAAAACCTGGCGGAACAGTTAACTCAACTAGAGTTTAAAATGGCTGACATAGAGGACAGATCCCGTAGAAACAACATACGGTTCAGAGGTATTTCGGAGAATATTGGGACCCCTGATCTACAAGCCTTTTTAAGAGAACTTTATGTAGAACTGATAGGCACCCCAGAAGGTCTGGTCGACACTCCTTCATATAGATGGACAGAAGATAAAAGTAATGCTGTAAAATTCTTCGGCAGGTGCCTACACCCACATTTTGTTTGCTATGTGTGTTTGTTCTTTGCAGTGAGCCATTTCCCTTATGCTTCTAGTGACCTATACACGTGTTATTAGTGTCCTTAGTTAATACACTAGGGCTGGCGCCCTTCTGCTTTTGTTTAACTTTGTAAACTGTTTAATTGGCAATAAGTTTTTTTCAGTTTTTAGAAAATGAAGGAGCAAAAGAGTGAAATAAGACTTTCAATCTTAAATTATCCATAAAATTTTTATTTTTGCACAACAAAAACAATGCAAACCGATTTATTAATTATTTATGATTTCTCTTTTTTTCTTGAAATATACTTTTACAGACGCTGGTGTTCTTATTATAGCAAAAATTCCAGCATATCTCCCCTTAAATATGATGCAATTTGCCTGACCCACCTTGATTCTACATAAGAATTTTACAATTAAATACTGTAATCCAACAAAGAGGAAACAAAGTATTTTATAAAATCTAACTTTAAATAGAAAAAAAATTAAGAAAAACTTCATGGCCTAACAGTAAATTTGTGCTGCATGTTAAGGAATCCTATGCGTTTAATGTCCCAAGACATTTCATGAGGGATCATATGGATTATACACATCATAGTTACTTATATTTAAACAAAAATTACATGGAAACTTTGCAGCAGAACAATTGTTCTATAAGTAAGAATTAAATAACCATTGACCACACTGATTGTTTTCATAGCACTTTCCACTCTGCTTTGCCCCAAAATACAAACAACCCCTATAGATGTTGGTGTTGCTCAAAGGCAAAACTGAGCTATAATGATACATAATGAAAAATATAAAGTAAACTTCACAAAACGTCTAGGACACCCTTTTCATGACAGAACCTAAAAGACAGCTCACTATTTTCACAGAAATTTTAGGACACCTAATACATTTCAAAAAACCTCTGGGAATTGCAGCAGCACTACAATAACCTTATCAGACTTCTATGAATAGATTGTCTATCTATACATTAGACTGTATATTGTAATAATATATTTTTAACTAATTTGAGGTCTTTTACTATAGTGAATGGCAACACTCCTAGCAAATTAAGCAAAAATCTCCTGAGCTGCTACTCACCAGTTTGTAAGGGGAGTCTAATGGATTGGGATGTA
The DNA here is from genome assembly GCF_027579735.1 of Bombina bombina. NCBI lineage: Eukaryota > Metazoa > Chordata > Amphibia > Anura > Bombinatoridae > Bombina > Bombina bombina. The sequence continues at coordinate 1,001,394,684 of NC_069503.1, forward strand.
GAAAAGAGCGGATATAGAGCGGCTTTTGATGGCTGCAATTTTTAAAATAGACAACTATATTATCTTGTGAGGATTACTGACACATATGCATATATTTCCATTTTAACTGGTAATTGACCAATAAAATAAAAGGTGGTGGGGGCGGAGTTAACCGTGAATCCGAGCAGTCGCATACAAGTGGAGCTCTGCCGAAATAATCCTATAACCTTAGCATTTTGAGTGTTATCTTGGAAGTAAGGGCCAGCAGTTAGGGTGATTATTCCCCACAAGACTACTGGTGAGCGGGAATCGATTTGAACGACAACTTTATTGCAGGCTGAGGTGGTCGCTGGCACAGAGGAGATAGACAGTGCTTCAGCCGGGGCTGCTGAAATCCGGAGGGTCGGGGCTCCGCTCCGGAGGCCAGCTGGCCCAACAATAAACAAGCCCTCATATCACTCAGAGCAGCTGCTACCTGCGACTCTGCGTTAGTGGCTTATCACCTACAGTAATAGATTTACCTCACAGAACAACCGAGTTTTGGCTGTTACCTCTCTGGACTGATTCCACTCACTGCTGCTGCTCCGGAGGGTCGGGGGTCCGCTCCGGAGTAGCTAAGATACCGCCTGCTGTGACCTGAACTGGAGTAGGTGAGAGACTGAAGAGATTACCTCAAGGCCTTGGGGCCTCTTGGAGCGACCGCCGCGGGCCGTGGGAACCTGAAGATGAAGTGCTGCGGTTGCTTGAGGCCACGGATTGGAGTGGCCGGTTGAGCATCTGTATTTCCCTGGAGACCGCCATTGCTTGAGGTGCGACCGACAGAGGGGACGGGGTGCGGAGTGGCACGAGCGGCCGCCATCTTGGCTTTGTGGCCTTCCAGGGAGTTCTGTGACCACCGGATAGTGAGCCACTCCAGATGGAAGGGGAGTAACCTCGGCCCTTCACTACTCTAGCCCTGAGCACACTGCATTCTGCCTCTTTGGGTCTGTGATCGCCCAGACTGTGGTGGATTCTGGTAGCCTACCTCTGGAGAAGCACTGGGTGAGACCTTCTATTTTACCCCTGTAGTGCGAAGTTTGACCAATCTCCCTCACATTTTACCATGGGTCACCTCCCTCTAACCAGCAAGAAACACTTGAGGCTGCATACTGGGGTCATTGACTGGTGGTGCAGACTTGGCAGTGCTGCATCTACTTAGAGAGCCCAAATAGACGCCAACTACCCCTGGCTCCAACCCCTCATCTTTTTTTTGCAGAGCTGCCAAAGTGTATAGTATAATAAGTGTGCTGTGAGAACACCTTTGGCCTCAAATTTTTATATCAGAAGTCATCAGCCTGCCCCACACTGAGAGGTACCCTCACCCATGGCATAAGTTCAGTCATAGACTGCTGGTCATTCTTAAGAGACTAATAAGTGAACTGCCTGTGGCCTTAGGTTACTGCTTCAGCTTTACTGTCTTTGATTGTTATTCAGCTGCTGCGCCAGCTTTATTGTCTTCAGGGCCTACCCTGAAGTGTAGTGTTATTTCGCTGCCTATTATACATGATTCCCTTATTGCTTCTTAGGCCCAAAAGGTAGAGCTATATAACAGTATTATCATTATCTTGAATTTTTACTGAAAGCTTAAATTATGGAGGATAGTAAATTTTATTCAGGGTATAATTCTACACAATCAACTATAAAGCATACCACTTAACCTGAACTGTGTGTTTTACATGCCACCCCTCACTATAACTCACAATACCAGATTATAGCCCTATTTAGAACACTTTATCCAACTACTAAAACAGTCTAGGGACTCAATTATTGAGCTGGTGTCAGTCTTACACACTATGTAACTTAATACCTTGTTTTGTTCTATTGCACATCTTATTTGCATTGTAAATTGTATCAGAGTAGATAGTAAGTCTCACAAGAGGAGACTGGTTGCTTTGGACTCCCTTGCACCTCCTACTTTCTGGCCCAGCTTGTCTGGGTTGGTCACTTCCCCTCCCCCTTTCCCCTTCCGCCAGGTTGTATCCCCTTCTCCCCTAGGTGCATGGGGGTCTGTAGAGACCGCATTTTTTGTGAATATTTGTAACCTGATCAGGCCCTTACAGATAATTAATTTGCTATAGGTTGTTGGGTTACTGTTATAACCCCTACAGATAGAATACAACTGGCCAAGCTTCCTCTCATTTCATGATTAGAACCAAGATGTTCTAGGTTTTGAGGGTGTGCTACCTACCCCTGCTCCGCAGCAAAATATATGTAAACTGGGATCACTTGTTTCGATTAGGAGTGCTTCTTATTTTTAAGATAACTTTGCAGTATTATTGTATAACTACATTTTTTACCAGGAACTTGCTCTCAGAATTGCTAGCAACATGCCTCACACCTCTAGGAGACAAGTGAAGACCCCTACTTCTACTAAAAAGACTCAATATGGAAAAGAACCCATGGCTGACCCAAATACAGTTAAGTGACCCTGAATCATTGGATGAAGAATCCCAATCGAGCAGGCGCTCAGAGACACTATCACCATTATATCACAAAGTCCACTCTACAGAAAATGCTTGCCAACTAGACGCGTTCTATCACACAGGAGATCCAGCGTTCCTTTGCAGAATTGAAAAAAGATATATCCGAGATAGGTGAGAGAGTGGATGCACTTGAACGTAAACAAGACGACTTGGCAGTAGATCAGACCAGTTTACTATCATACACTGAAAACCTGGCGGAACAGTTAACTCAACTAGAGTTTAAAATGGCTGACATAGAGGACAGATCCCGTAGAAACAACATACGGTTCAGAGGTATTTCGGAGAATATTGGGACCCCTGATCTACAAGCCTTTTTAAGAGAACTTTATGTAGAACTGATAGGCACCCCAGAAGGTCTGGTCGACACTATGGAAAGAGCCCATAGGGCCTTGAGATCTAGGTATGTTCCCATTGAAAAACCATGCAACGTAATAGTCTGCTTCCATAGTTATATTTACAAAGACAGACTGATGCAGGCTGCCTTCAAAAAACCACCTCTTTCAGAAAAATTCAGGGACATTCTGCTTTTACCGGATTTATCAGTGCACACCCTACAACCGGTCACTTCGGCCTTGAGGAAAGCCAATATTAAATACAGATGGGGGCATCCCACGAATCTGGTGGACACAAAAGACAACCAAACCCATGTAATCACTTCTCTTCCTCAGGAACTAACTCTCCACACCTCATGGGGTCTTCACTCAGGTCTATCTCCTCCATCACAGGCTGTTAACCCAAAATTGAGAGCTTCGGCTCCAGAATGGTCCGTGAAAGAACAAAGAGCAAAAAGACCTAAAAAAAACCCACCTTAGGGTTTAACTTGAATATTGTTACTCCTGGTTCTTAATTTTCTCTTTGTCAGATCTGTGCAGAATTGAATAACTGTCCCATTGCGGGAAATGTATATATAAAGTTAATGCTACTTTACAGGTTTTTAGCTTACAAGTTTATATGCACTTTATATTATTTACCACAAGTTTAGAGGTTGAATTGTGCACTGTAAGCCTCATGTTATTATCCGTATAATGTTCCTTTTATATGACAAATGTAGCTATGCTTGCGGAGCAGGATTAACCTGGTTGGCTTTTGCTCTTATTTGCTGCTTTCTCCCCCCCCCCACTTGAAGTCCACACTAGGGTTCCACTGAGGCGGACTATTTCCGCCAACTTCCTCCCCTCATCATACCCAATCTCCCCCACCCTATTCTTCCTCTCACCTACTCCCTCCTACTGACCAGCGCACATCATTACAGACGCTTATGACCTTCCTAAAGATTCTGACACACAATGTCAGGGGGGTTAAATTCCCCACATAAGCACAACTTATTTGCCAGATCACTTAAGCATCATAATCCCAATGTAGTATTTCTGCAGGAGATACATTGGACACCTGACAACCCACACCACATAATCTCTAAGGACTACACTGTACTAGAGTATGCCCCCTTTTTAAAAAAGGCCAGAGGCACTGCAATCCTAATACATAAAAGGATAACCTACGAACAACTCCAGGTCTTTAAGGACCCCCAAGCCAGATATCTAATCTTAATATGTAAACTTGACCATGTCAGTTACTCTCTAGTGTCCATCTATCTCCCTAACTCTCACCAACCTAAATACCTCAAAAAAATCCTTCTTGTAGTTGACAGGGTGAAAATGGGTAGAGTCATACTGGCGGGAGACTTCAATATGATATGGGACCCAACTATTGACAGAAAATCCTCTGAGAACATACGACAGACTACCCATGGTACACAACTCTCGACCAAATTTCGGCAACTTATTACCCAATTTAACTACTATGATATATGGAGATCACTCCACCCCAGGGACAGAGACTACACCCACTTTTCACATCCACATAAGACGTATACCAGACTAGACCATGTTTTCTGCTCAGCAGACACTCTAGACCTGGTTAAGAGTTCCAACATATCCCTATGCCCATGGTCAGACCATGACTTTGCTATGGCAACTCTCCATTCGACGGAATACAATAGTGTAAAGCACTCTTGGCATCTTCCCCATCAGGTCTTGATGGATGTCCCTTTTAAAGAAGAACTTAGGAAAGAAATCATGTTCTATACCCAAACAAATGATAACAAACAGGTCAGGGATGATACACTCTGGGGTGCGGCCAAGGCCACTATTAGAGGTCTTATCATAAAGAGACAAGCTTATCTAAAAAAGCTTTCGGGCCTTTCCCTCTCCTGTTCCCATATCAAACTCCGGCGTCTAGAGATTATTAATAGATCCACACCTTCAGACACCAATACAGCACAAATTACAAAACTTAGAAATCATATAAGCCAGCTAGAACTAAAACGCACCCAAGCTAACCTCCTTAAATTAAAACAACTTTTCTATTGCAAGAGTAACAAGGCAGACTCTCTTTTAGCTAATAAACTGAAAAAAAAAAAGTACATCTAAAATTCATCATATTCAATCTGGGAATCAGATCTATAGACTACCCTCACAAA